>NW_017218025.1:0-12147 GCF_001704415.2 Capra hircus | reverse complement strand
AGAATACTGTACCCAGCAAGGATCTCATTCAAATACGAAGGAGAAATCAAAAGCTTTACAGACAAGCAAAAGCTGAGAGAATTCACCACCACCAAACCAGCTCTCCAACAAATTCTAAAGGATATTCTCTAGACAGGAACACGAAAAGGTGTATAAACTCGAACCCAAAACAATAAAGTAAATGGTAATGGGATCACACACTTATCAATAATTACCTTAAACGTAAATGGGTTGAACGCCCCAACCAAAAGACAAGACGGCCGAATGGATACAAAAAAAGACCCCTCTATATGGCTTACAAGAGACCCACCTCAAAAAGGGACACACATACAGACTGAAAGTGAAGGGCTGGAAAAAAGATATACCCACGCAAATAGAGACCAAAAGAAAGCAGGAGTGGCAATACTCATATCCGATAAAATAGACTTTAAAACAAAGGCTGTGAAAAGAGACAAAGAAGGCCACTACATAATGATCAAAGGAACAATCCAAGAAGAAGATATAACAATTATAAATATATATGCCCCAATATAGGAGCACCGCAATATGTAAGACAATGCTAAACAGTATGAAGGGAAATCAACAATAACACAATAATAGTGGAGACTTTAATACCCACTCACACAATATGGACAGATCAACTAAACAGAAAATTAACAAAGAAACGCAAACTTTAAATGATACATTAGATCAGTTAGACCTAATTGATATCTATAGGACATTTCACCCAAAACAATGAATTCACTTTTTTTCAAGTGCTCATGGAACCTTCTCCAGGATAGATCACATCCTGGGCCATAAATCTAAACTTGATAAATTCAAAAAATCGAAATCATTCCAAGCATCTTTTCTGACCATAATGCATTAAGATTAGATCTCAATTACAGGAGAAAAACTATTAAAAATTCCAACATATGGAGGTTGAACAACACACTTCTGAATAACCAACAAATCACAGAAGAAATCAAAAAAGAAATCAAAATATGCATAGAAACTAATGAAAAATGAAAACACAACAACCCAAAACCTGTGGGACACTATAAAAGCAGTGCTAAGAGGAAAGTTCATAGCAATACAGGCATACCTCAAGAAACAAGAAAAAAGTCAAATAAATAACCTAACTCTGCAACTAAAGCAACTAGAAAAGGAAGAGTTGGAGAACCCCAGAGTTAGTAGAAGGAAAGAAATCTTAAAAATTAGGGCAGAAATAAATGCAAAAGAAACAAAAGAGACCATAGCAAAAATTAACAAAGCCAAAAGCTGGTTCTTTGAAAGGATAAATAAAATTGACAAACCATTAGCCAGACTCATCAAGAAGCAAAGAGAGAAAAATCAAATCAATAAAATTAGAAATGAAAATGGAGAGATCACAACAGACAAGCACAGAAATACAAAGGATCATAAGAGACTACTATCAGCAGTTGTATGCCAATAAAATGGACAACGTGGAAGAAATGGACAAATTCTTAGAAAGTACAATTTCCAAAACTGAACCAGGAAGAAATAGAAAATCTTAACAGACCCATCACAAGCACAGAAATTGAAACGGTAATCAGAAATCTTCCAGCAAACAAAAGCCCAGGTCCAGACGGCTTCAACAGCTGAATTCTACCAAAATTTCGAGAAGAGCTAACACCTACCCTCTCAAACTCTTCCAGAAAATTGCAGAGGAAGGTAAACTTCCAAACTCATTCTATGAGGCCACCATCACCCTAATACCAAAACCTGACAAAGATTCACAAAAAAGGAAAACTACAGGCCAATATCACTGATGAACATAGATGCAAAAATCCTCACAAAATTCTAGCAATCAGAATCCAACAACACATTAAAAAGATCATACACCATGACAAGTGGCTTTATCCCAGGGATGCAAGGATTCTTCAATATCCGCAAATCAATCAATGTAATTCACCACATTAACAAATTGAAAAATAAAAACCATATGATTATCTCAATAGATGCAGAGAAGGCCTTTGACAAAATTCAACATCCATTTATGATAAAAACTCTCCAGAAAGCAGGAATAGAAGGAACATACCTCAACATAATAAAAGCAATATATGACAAACCCACAGCAAACATTATCCTCAATGGTGAAAAATTGAAAGCATTTCCCCTAAAGTCAGGAACAAGACAAGGGTGTCCTCTTTCACCGCTACTATTCAACATAGTTCTGGAAGTTTTGGCCACAGCAATCAGAGCAGAAAAAGAAATAAAAGGAATCCAAATTGGAAAAGAAGAAGTAAAACTCTCACTGTTTGCAGATGACATGATCCTCTACATGGAAAACCCTAAAGACTCCACCAGAAAATTACTAGAGCTCATCAATGAATATAGTAAAGTTGCAGGATATAAAATCAACACACAGAAATCCCTTGCATTCCTATACACGAATAATGAGAAAGTAGAAAAAGAAATTAAGGAAACAATTCCATTCACCATTGCAACGAAAAGAATAAAATACTTAGGAATATATCTACCTAAAGAAACTAAAGACCTATATATAGAAAACTATAAAACACTGATGAAAGAAATCAAAGAGGACACTAAATAGATGGAGAAATATACCATGTTCATGGATCGGAAGAATCAATATAGTGAAAATGAGTATACTACCCAAAGCAATTTACAAATTTAATGCAATCCCCTGTCAAGCTACCAGCCACATTTTTCACAGAACTAGAACAAATAATTTCAAGATTTGTATGGAAATACAAAAAACCTCGAATAGCCAAAGCAATCTTGAGAAAGAAGAATGGAACTGGAGGAATCAACTTGCCTGACTTCAGGCTCTACTACAAAGCCACAGTCATCAAGACAGTATGGTACTGGCACAAAGACAGACATATAGATCAATGGAACAAAATAGAAAGCCCAGAGATAAATCCACACACATATGGACACCTTATCTTTGACAAAGGAGGCAAGAATATACAATGGAGTAAAGACAATCTCTTTAACAAGTGGTGCTGGGAAAACTGGTCAACCACTTGTAAAAGAATGAAACTAGATCACTTTCTATACACCGTACACAAAAATAAAACTCAAAATGGATTAAAGATCTAAATGTAAGATCAGAAACTATAAAACTCCTAGAGGAGAACATAGGCAAAACACTCTCAGACATAAATCACAGCAGGATCCTCTATGATCCACCTCCCAGAATTCTGGAAATAAAAGCAAAAATAAACAAATGGGATCTAATTAAAATTAAAAGCTTCTGTACAACAAAGGAAAATATAAGCAAGGTGAAAAGACAGCCTTCTGAATGGGAGAAAATAATAGCAAATGAAACAACTGACAAACAACTAATCTCAAAAAATATACAAGCAACTTCTGCAGGCTCAATTCCAGAAAAATAAACGACCCAATCAAAAAATGGGCCAAAGAACTAAATAGACATTTCTCCCAAAGAAGACATACGGATGGCTAACAAACACATGAAAAGATGCTCAACATCACTCATTATTAGAGAAATGCAAATCAAAACCACAATGAGGTACCACTTCACACCAGTCAGAATGGCTGCGATCCAAAAATCTGCAAGCAATAAATGCTGGAGAGGGTGTGGAGAAAAGGGAACCCTCCTACACTGTTGGTGGGAATGCAAACTAGTACAGCCACTATGGAGAACAGTGTGGAGATTCCTTAAAAAATTGCAAATAGAACTACCTTATGACCCAGCAATCCCACTTGCTGGGCATACACACGGAGGAAACCAGAATTGAAAGAGACACATGTACCCCAATGTTCATCGCAGCACTGTTTATAATAGCCAGGACATGGAAACAACCTAGATGTCCATCAGCAGATGAATGGATAAGAAAGCTGTGGTACATATACACAATGGAGTATTACTCAGGCCGTTAAAAAGAATTCATTTGAATCAGTTCTGATGAGATGGATGAAACTGGAGCCAATTATACAGAGTGAAGTAAGCCAGAAAGAAAAACACCAATACAGTATACTAACACATATATATGGAATTTAGGAAGATGGCAATGACGACCCTGTATGCAAGACAGGAAAAAAGACACAGATGTGTATAACGGACTTTTGGACTCAGAGGGAGAGGGAGAGGGTGGGATGATTTGGGAGAATGGGAATTCTAACTTGTATACTGTCATGTAAGAATTGAATCGCCAGTCCATGTCTGACGTAGGGTGCAGCTTGCTTGGGGCTAGGTGCATGGGGATGACCCAGAGAGATGTTGTGGGGAGGGAGGTGGGAGGGGGGTTCATGTTTGGGAACGCATGTAAGAATTAAAGATTTTAAAATTAAAAAAAAAAATTAAAAAAAAAAAAAAAAAAAAAAAAAAAAGATCTTAGGCCCTGGCATCGACGGGAGAGAATCCCGAGAGGCCCCGAGCAACTCGCATGGGACTGCCTTTCCTGAGGCCACCAGAACGGGTCCCTGAGGTCCCCGTCGTAAGTTGAGAGCACCTGCCGCAACTCTAGAAAATCCAGGAGGTTCTCTCCTCCAGGCGAGATGAGCCCATTTCTGCTGAGGCATCTCGAGGCTAATCACATCTAACATCTGGAACTTCCAAAGGGTCCTTCACACCCTTGCTGCAACTCAAGAAGTTCCCCGACATACCCGTCTCCACTCGATAGGAAGCACGAGAGTTCCGCCCATATCCAGAGGAGCCCCGTTTCCTCCTCCTAGACCGAGAGGAGGGAACCTTTCCCTGCGTGGTCGGGAAAGAATTCCCGGCATTACCGGTCGTATCTCAAGAAGAGGCGCTCTGCACAGGAAAGGCCAGAGAAACTCCAGGGTCGTGCCACCATTCCCAGAGTCACCCAGATGTCTCAGTCCATTCCAGGGAAACCTGTTTTCCCTGCACTGCCTCGACTTTCAAGCCGAGGATCGACTCACAAAACGGTGGCACGTGGGACAGCTCTGTGGGAAAGCCTCGTGGGAAAGCATCGAGGGAAAGACACAGATCCCTTGATCCACGCGAAGAGAAGCATGACACTGCTGCTACAGATCGGGAGGAAATCGCACGTGCATGGCCCCACTCGAGATGAGGACTGACTCCCCTGGGGAGACTCCAGAAGTACCCAAGATCCATGTCAGCACTGGAGAGGAATGCTCAGGTTCCGGCACGGACTCCACACAAGGTCTAAGACCCCGGAATCTACGGGAGAGGAATCCCGAGAGGCCCCAGAGCAATTCCCATGGGGACTGGCCTTTCCTGAGGGCACCAGGGTGGGTCCCTGAGGTCCGCCATCGTAAGTCGAGAGCACCTGCCGCAACTCGAGAAAATCCAGGAGGTTCCCCAATCCAGGCGAGATGAGGCCCATTTCCGCTGAGGCAACAAGGGGGTAATCACACCTTAAACTCTGGAACTTCCAAAGGGTCCTTCACACCCTTGCTGCAACTCAAGAAGTTCCTGACATACCCGTCTCTACTCAAGAGGATCCCAAGGGTCCCGCCCATATCCAGAGTGGCCCCGTTTCCGCCTGGCTAGCTCCGAGAGGAGGGATCCTTTCCCTGCGTGGTCGGAAAGAATTCCCGGCGTTCCCGGTCGCATTCTCAAGAGGAGGCGCTCTCTACAGGAATGGCGAGAGGAACTCCAGGGTCGTGGCCACCATTCCAGAGTCTCCCAGATGTCTCAGTCCATTCCAGGAAACCTGTTTTCCCTGCACTGTCTCGACTTTCTAGCGCGAGAATGGACTCACACCACGGTGGCACGTGGGACAGTCCCTGTGGGAAAACCTCGTGGGAAAGGCCTCGTGGGAAAGGCCTCGAGGGAAAGCCACAGATCCCTTGATCCAGGCGAAGGATGCCTGACAATGCTGCTACAGCTCGGAGGAAAGCTCACGTGCATGCCCCCACTCGAGACGAGGACTGACTCCCCTGGGGAGACTCCAGAAGTACGGCAAGAAGCATGTCAGCACTGAATGAGGAATCCTCAGATTCCGGCACCCGGGGAAGCCACACAGGTCTTAGGTTCCCGGCATCGACGGGAGAGGGAAACCCGAGAGGCACCCGAGCAAACTCGCATGGGGGACTGCCTTTTCTGAGGCCACCAGAGCGGGTCCCTGAGGTCCCCCGTCGTAAGTCGAGAGCACCTGTCGCAAACTCGAGAAAATCCAGGAGGTTCTCCCCCTCTCAGGCGAGATGAGGCCCATTTCCGCTGAGACGTCTCGAGGCTAATCAAACCTAACCTATGGAACTTCCAAAGGGTCCTTCACTACCCTTGCTGGCAACTCAAGAAGTTCCCCGACATACCCGTCTCCACTCGAGAGGAAGCAGGAAAGTCCCGCCCACATCCAGAGGAGCGCACGTTTTCCTCCTCATTGCTCGAGAGGTTTGATCCTTTCCCTGCGTGGTCGGGAAAGAATTCGCGGGCATTCCGTCCCACATCAAGAGGAGGCGCTCTCTCAGAGGAAAAACGAGAGGAACTCCAGAGTCGTGCCCGCCATTCCCAGAGTCCCCCCAGATGTCTCAGTCCATTCAGGGAAACCTGTATTCCCTGCACTGCTCGACTTTCAAGCCGAGGATCGACTCAACACCACAGTGGCACGTGGGACAGCCCTGTGGGAAGCCTCGTGGGAAAGCCTCTTGCGAAAGCCTCGAGGGAAAGCCACAGATCAGTTGATACACGCGAAGGAAGCGTGAAAATGCTGCTACAGCTCGGGAGGAAAGCGCACGTGTATGCCCCCACTCGAGTAGAGGACTGACTGCCCTGGGGAGACTCCAGAAGTACCCCAAGATCCATGTCAGCACTGGAGAGGAATCCTCAGGTTCCGGCACCGACTCCACACAAGATCTTAGGCCCTGGCATCGACGGGAGAGGAATCCGGAGAGGCCCCGAGCAACTCGCATGGGGACTGGCCTTTCCTGAGGCCACCAGAACGGGTCCCTGAGGTCCCCGTCGTAAGTTGAGAGCACCTGCCGCAACTCTAGAAAATCCAGGAGGTTCTCTCCTCCAGGCGAGATGAGGCCCATTTCTGCTGAGGCATCTCGAGGCTAATCACATCTAACATCTGGAACTTCCAAAGGGTCCTTCACACCCTTGCTGCAACTCAAGAAGTTCCCCGACATACCCGTCTCCACTCGATAGGAAGCACGAGAGTTCCGCCCATATCCAGAGGAGCCCCGTTTCCTCCTCCTAGACCGAGAGAGGGATCCTTTCCCTGCGTGGTCGGGAAAGAATTCCCGGCATTACCGTCGTATCTCAAGAAGAGGCGCTCTGCACAGGAAAGGCCAGAGAAACTCCAGGGTCGTGCCACCATTCCCAGAGTCACCCAGATGTCTCAGTCCATTCCAGGGAAACCTGTTTTCCCTGCACTGCCTCGACTTTCAAGCCGAGGATCGACTCACAAAAAACGGTGGCACGTGGGACAGCTCTGTGGGAAAGCCTCGTGGGAAAGCATCGAGGGAAAGACACAGATCCCTTGATCCACGCGAAGAAGCATGACACTGCTGCTACAGATCGGGAGGAAATCGCACGTGCATGGCCCCACTCGAGATGAGGACTGACTCCCCTGGGGAGACTCCAGAAGTACCCCAAGATCCATGTCAGCACTGGAGAGGAATGCTCAGGTTCCGGCACGGACTCCACACAAGGTCTAGACCCCGGAATCTACGGGAGAGGAATCCCGAGAGGCCCCAGAGCAATTCCCATGGGGACTGGCCTTTCCTGAGGGCACCAGGGTGGGTCCCTGAGGTCCCCATCGTAAGTCGAGAGCACCTGCCGCAACTCGAGAAAATCCAGGAGGTTCCCCAATCCAGGCGAGATGAGGCCCATTTCCGCTGAGGCAACAAGGGGGTAATCACACTTAAACTCTGGAACTTCCAAAGGGTCCTTCACACCCTTGCTGCAACTCAAGAAGTTCCCTGACATACCTCTCTACTCAAGAGGATCCCAAGGGTCCCGCCCATATCCAGAGTGGCCCCCGTTTCCGCCTGCTAGCTCGAGAGGAGGGATCCTTTCCCTGCGTGGTCGGGAAAGAATTCCCGGCGTTCCCGTCGCATCTCAAGAGGAGGCGCTCTCTACAGGAATGGCGAGAGGAACTCCAGGGTCGTGCCACCATTCCCAGAGTCTCCCAGATGTCTCAGTCCATTCCAGGGAAACCTGTTTTCCCTGCACTGTCTCGACTTTCTAGCCGAGAATGGACTCACACCACGGTGGCACGTGGGACATCCCTGTGGGAAAACCTCGTGGAAAGCCTCGTGGGAAAGCCTCGAGGGAAAGCCACAGATCCCTTGATCCAGGCGAAGGGATGCCTGACAATGCTGCTACAGCTCGGGAGGAAAGCTCACGTGCATGCCCCCACTCGAGACGAGGACTGACTCCCCTGGGAGACTCCAGAAGTACCCAAGAAGCATGTCAGCACTGAAGAGGAATCCTCAGATTCCGGCACCGAAGCCACACAAGGTCTTAGGCCCCGGCATCGACGGAGAGGAAACCCGAGAGGCACCCGAGCAACTCGCATGGGGACTGGCCTTTTCTGAGGCCACCAGAGCGGGTCCCTGAGGTCCCCGTCGTAAGTCGAGAGCACCTGTCGCAACTCGAGAAAATCCAGGAGGTTCTCCCCTCCAGGCGAGATGAGGCCCATTTCCGCTGAGACGTCTCGAGGCTAATCAAACCTAACCTATGGAACTTCCAAAGGGTCCTTCACACCCTTGCTGCAACTCAAGAAGTTCCCCGACATACCCGTCTCCACTCGAGAGGAAGCAGGAAAGTCCGCCCACATCCAGAGGAGCCACGTTTCCTCCTCATTGCTCGAGAGGTTTGATCCTTTCCCTGCGTGGTCGGGAAAGAATTCGCGGCATTCCCGTCCCACATCAAGAGGAGGCGCTCTCCAGAGGAAAAACGAGAGGAACTCCAGAGTCGTGCCCCCATTCCCAGAGTCCCCAGATGTCTCAGTCCATTCCAGGGAAACCTGTATTCCCTGCACTGCCTCGACTTTCAAGCCGAGGATCGACTCACACCACAGTGGCACGTGGGACAGCCCTGTGGGAAAGCCTCGTGGGAAAGCCTCTTGCGAAAGCCTCGAGGGAAAGCCACAGATCAGTTGATACACGCGAAGGAAGCGTGACACTGCTGCTACAGCTCGGGAGGAAAGCGCACGTGTATGCCCCCACTCGAGTAGAGGACTGACTGCCCTGGGAGACTCCAGAAGTACCCCAAGATCCATGTCAGCACTGGAGAGGAATCCTCAGGTTCCGGCACCGACTCCACACAAGATCTTAGGCCCTGGCATCGACGGGAGAGGAATCCCGAGAGGCCCCCGAGCAACTCGCATGGGGACTGGCCTTTCCTGAGGCCACCAGAACGGGTCCCTGAGGTCCCCGTCGTAAGTTGAGAGCACCTGCCGCAACTCTAGAAAATCCAGGAGGTTCTCTCCTCCAGGCGAGATGAGGCCCATTTCTGCTGAGGCATCTCGAGGCTAATCACATCTAACATCTGGAACTTCCAAAGGGTCCTTCACACCCTTGCTGCAACTCAAGAAGTTCCCCGACATACCCGTCTCCACTCGATAGGAAGCACGAGAGTTCCGCCCATATCCAGAGGAGCCCCGTTTCCTCCTCCTAGACCGAGAGGAGGGAACCTTTCCCTGCGTGGTCGGGAAAGAATTCCCGGCATTACCGTCGTATCTCAAGAAGAGGCGCTCTGCACAGGAAAGGCCAGAGAAACTCCAGGGTCGTGCCACCATTCCAGAGTCACCCAGATGTCTCAGTCCATTCCAGGGAAACCTGTTTTCCCTGCACTGCCTCGACTTTCAAGCCGAGGATCGACTCACAAAACGGTGGCACGTGGACAGCTCTGTGGGAAAGCCTCGTGGGAAAGCATCGAGGGGAAAGACACAGATCCCTTGATCCACGCGAAGAGAAGCATGACACTGCTGCTACAGATCGGGAGGAAATCGCACGTGCATGGCCCCACTCGAGATGAGGACTGACTCCCCTGGGGAGACTCCAGAAGTACCCCAAGATCCATGTCAGCACTGGAGAGGAATGCTCAGGTTCCGGCACGGACTCCACACAAGGTCTAGACCCGGAATCTACGGGAGAGGAATCCGAGAGGCCCCAGAGCAATTCCCATGGGGACTGGCCTTTCCTGAGGGCACCAGGGTGGGTCCCTGAGGTCCCCATCGTAAGTCGAGAGCACCTGCCGCAACTCGAGAAAATCCAGGAGGTTCCCCAATCCAGGCGAGATGAGGCCCATTTCCGCTGAGGCAACAAGGGGGTAATCACACTTAAACTCTGGAACTTCCAAAGGGTCCTTCACACCCTTGCTGCAACTCAAGAAGTTCCCTGACATACCCGTCTCTACTCAAGAGGATCCCAAGGGTCCCGCCCATATCCAGAGTGGCCGTTTCCGCCTGCTAGCTCGAGAGGAGGGATCCTTTCCCTGCGTGGTCGGGAAAGAATTCCCGGCGTTCCCGTCGCATCTCAAGAGGAGGCGCTCTCTACAGGAATGGCGAGAGGAACTCCAGGGTCGTTCACCATTCCCAGAGTCTCCCAGATGTCTCAGTCCATTCCAGGGAAACCTGTTTTCCCTGCACTGTCTCGACTTTCTAGCCGAGAATGGACTCACACCACGGTGGCACGTGGGACATCCCTGTGGAAAACCTCGTGGGAAAGCCTCGTGGAAAAAAGCCTCGAGGGAAAGCCACAGATCCCTTGATCCAGGCGAAGGGATGCCTGACAATGCTGCTACAGCTCGGGAGGAAAGCTCACGTGCATGCCCCCACTCGAGACGAGGACTGACTCCCCTGGGGAGACTCCAGAAGTACCCCAAGAAGCATGTCAGCACTGAAGAGGAATCCTCAGATTCCGGCACCGAAGCCACACAAGGTCTTAGGCCCGGCATCGACGGGAGAGGAAACCCGAGAGGCACCCGAGCAACTCGCATGGGGACTGGCCTTTTCTGAGGCCACCAGAGCGGGTCCCTGAGGTCCCCGTCGTAAGTCGAGAGCACCTGTCGCAACTCGAGAAAATCCAGGAGGTTCTCCCCTCCAGGCGAGATGAGGCCCATTTCCGCTGAGACGTCTCGAGGCTAATCAAACCTAACCTATGGAACTTCCAAAGGGTCCTTCACACCCTTGCTGCAACTCAAGAAGTTCCCCGACATACCCGTCTCCACTCGAGAGGAAGCAGGAAAGTCCCGCCCACATCCAGAGGAGCCACGTTTCCTCCTCATTGCTCGAGAGGTTTGATCCTTTCCCTGCGTGGTCGGGAAAGAATTCGCGGCATTCCCGTCCCACATCAAGAGGAGGCGCTCTCCAGAGGAAAAACGAGAGGAACTCCAGAGTCGTGCCCCATTCCCAGAGTCCCCCAGATGTCTCAGTCCATTCCAGGGAAACCTGTATTCCCTGCACTGCCTCGACTTTCAAGCCGAGGATCGACTCACACCACAGTGGCACGTGGACAGCCCTGTGGAAAGCCTCGTGGGAAAGCCTCTTGCGAAAGCCTCGAGGGAAAGCACAGATCAGTTGATACACGCGAAGGAAGCGTGACACTGCTGCTACAGCTCGGGAGGAAAGCGCACGTGTATGCCCCCACTCGAGTAGAGGACTGACTGCCCTGGGGAGACTCCAGAAGTACCCAAGATCCATGTCAGCACTGGAGAGGAATCCTCAGGTTCCGGCACCGACGCGACTCCACAAAGATCTTGTAAGCCTAGCATTCTGACGGAGAGGAATCCCCGAAGAGCCGAGCAACCCGCATGGGACTCTTTGGCCTTCTGAGGCCATACTCAGAAATCGGGTCCCTGAGGTCCCCGTTCGTAACGTTGAGAGCCACCTGCCGCAACTCTAGAAATCCAGGAGGTTCTCTCCTGCCGGCGAGATGAGCCCCATTTCTCGTCTGCTTGAGGATCTCGAGGCTAATCACTACTCGTAATACACTCTGGAACTTCCAAAGGGTCCTTCACACCCTTGCTGCACCAACGAGCTTCCCTGCGCAACATACCCGTCTCCACTGATAGGAAGGCACGGAGAGTTCCGCTCATATCCAATGAGGACCCCGTTTCTCCTCACTAGAATCCGAAGAGGAGCGAAGACCTTTCTGCTGCTGGTCGTGGAAAAATTCCCGCATTACCGTTCGTATCTCAAGAAGAAGCGCTTCTGCACAGGAAAGGGCCCCAGAGAAACTCGTTCAGGGTCGTGCCACAATTCCCAAGAGTCA
>NW_017218024.1:0-12147 GCF_001704415.2 Capra hircus | reverse complement strand
TGGAGGGGGGAGAACCTCCTGGATTTTCTCGAGTTGCGGTAGGTGCTCTCAACTTACGACGGGGACCTCAGGAACCCGCTCTGCTGGCCTCAGGAAAGGCCATTACCCATGCGAGTTGCTCTGGGGCCTGTCGGGGATTCCCCTCCCGTAGATGCAGGCGCCTAAGATCTTGTGTGGAGTCGGTGCCGAAACCTGAGGATTTCTCTCCAGTGCTGACATGGACCTCGGGGTACTTCTGGAGTCTCCCCAGGGAGTCAGTCCTCGTCTCGAGTGGGGGCATTCACGTGCGCTTTCCTTCCGAGCTGTAGCAGCAGTGTCATGCTTCCCTTCTCTTGGATCAAGGGATCTGTGGCTTTCCCTCGAGGCTTTCCCACGAGGCTTTCCCACGAGGCTTTCCCACAGGGCTGTGCCACGTGCCACCGTAGTTTGAGTCGATCCTCGGCTTGAAAGTCGAGGCAGTGCAGGGAAAACAGGTTTCCCTGGAATGGACTGAGCCATCTGGGGGACTCTGGGAATGGTGGCACGACCCTGGAGTTCCTCTCGCCTTTCCTATGGAGAGTGCCTCCTCTTGAGATGCGACGGGAACGCCGGAATTCTTTCCCGAACACGCAGGGAAAGGATCCCTCTTCTCGAGCTAGGTGGCGGAAACGGGGCTCCTCTGGATGTGAGAGGAACTCTCGTGCTTCCTTTCCAGTGGAGACGGGTATGTCGGGGAACGTCTTGAGTTGCAGCAAGGATGTGAAGGACCCTTGGAAGTTCCAGATGTTAGGTGTTATTAGCCTCGAGACGCCTCAGCGGAAATGGGCCTCATCTCGCCTGGAGGGGAGAACTTCCTGGATTTTCTGGAGTTGTGGCAGGTGTTCTCGACTTACGATCGGGACCTCAGGGACCCGTTCTGGTGGCCTCAGGAAAGACCAGTCCCCATGCGAGTTGCTCGCGGGCTTCTCAGGATTCCTCTCCCGGCGTTGCCGGGGCCTAAGATCTTGTGCGGAGTCAGTGCCGGAACCTGAGGATTCCTCTCCAGTGCTGACGTGGATCTTGGGGTATTTCTGGAGTCTCCCCAGGGGAGTCAGTCCTCGTCTCGAGTCAGGGCATGCACGTGCGCTTTCCTCCCGAGCAGTAGCAGCAGTGTCATGCTTCCCTTCGCGTGGATCAAGGGATCTGTGGCTTTCCCTCGAGGCTTTCCCACGAGGCTTTCCTCGAGGCTTTTTCCCACGAGGCTTTGTCCCACGTGCCACCGTGGTGTGAGTGGATCCTCGGCTTCAAAGTCGAGGAAGTTCAGGGAAAACAGGTTTCCCTGGAATGGACTGAGACATCTGAGGGACTCTGGGAATGGTGGCAGGACCCTGGAGTTCCTCTCGCCTTTCCTGTGGAGAGCGCCTCCTCTTGAGATGCGACGGGAACGCGGGGAATTCTTTCCCCCACGACGCAGGGAAAGGATCCCTCCTCTCGAGCTAGGATTCTGAAACGGGTCTCCTCCGGATGTGTGGTGGAACTCTCGTGCTTCCTCTCGAGTGGAGACGGGTATGTCAGGGAACTTCTTGAGTTGCAGCAAGGGTGTGAAGGACCCTTTGGAAGTTCCAGATGTTAGATGTGATTAGACTCCAGACGCCTCAGCGGAAATGGGCCTCATCTCGCCTGGACGGTAGAACCTCCTGCATTTTCTCGAGTTGCGGCAGGTGCTGTCGACTTACGACAGGGACCTCAGGGACCCGCTCTGGTGGCCTCAGGAAAGGCCAGTCCGCATGTGAGTTACTCGGGGGCCTCTCGGGATTCCTCTCCCGTCGATGCCGGGGCCTAAGACCTTGTGTGGATTCGGTGCCGGAACCTGAGGATTCCTCTCCAGTCCTGACATGGATCTTGGCGTCCTTAAAGGCGAGATGAGGCCCATTTGCGCTGAGGCGTCTCGAGGCTAATCACACCTAATCTCTGGAACTTTAAAGGGTCCTTCACACCCTTGCTGCAACTCAAGAAGTTCTCCGACATACCCGTCTCCACTCGAGTGTATCAAGATCTTCCCGCCCACTTTCAGAGGAGCACCGTTTCCACCTCATAGCTCGAGAGGAGGGATCCTTTCCCTGCGTGGTCTGGAAAGCATTCCCGGCGTTCCCAGTCGCATCTCAAGAGGAAGCCCTCTCCACAGGAAAGGCGAGAGAAACTCCAGGGTCGTGCCACCATTCCCAGAGTCCCCCAGATATCTCAATCCATTCCAGGGAAACCTGATTTCCCTGCACTGCCTCGACTTTCAAGCCGAGGACCGAATCACACAACGGTGGCACGTGGGACAGCCCTGTGGGAAAGCCTCGTGGGAAAGCCTCGAGGGAAAGCCTCAGATCCCTTGATCCACACGAAGGGAACCGTGACACTGCTGCTACAGCTCGGGAGGAAAGCGCACGTGCAAGGCCCCACTCGAGACGAGGACTGACTCCCCTGGGGAGTCTCCAGAATTCCCCCAAGATCCATGTCCGCACTGGAGATGAATCCTCAGGTTCCGGCACCGACTCCACACAAGGTCTTAGGCCCCGGCATCGACGGGAGAGGTATCCGAGAGGCCCCGAGCAACTCGCATGGGGACTGGCCTTTCCTGAGGCCAACAGAGCGGGTCCCTTAGGTCCCCGTCATAAGTCGAGAGCAACTGCCGAAACTCGAGAAAATCCAGGAGGTTCTCCCCTCCAGGCGAGATGAGGCCCATTTCCGCTGAGGCGTCTCGAGGCTAATCACACCTAACCTCTGGAACTTCTAAAGGGTCCTTCACACCCTTGCTGCAACTCAAGAAGTTCCCCGACATACCCGTCTCCACTCGAGAGGAAGCACGACGAGTCCCGCCCACATCCAGAGGAGCCCCGTTTCCGCCTCACTAACTCAGGGAAGGATCCTTTCCCTGCGTGGTCGGGGAAGAATTCCCGGCGTTCCCGTCGCATCTCAAGAGGAGGCGCTTTTCACAGGAAAGGCGAGAGGAACTCCAGGGTCGTGCCACCATTACCAGAGTTCCCCAGATGTCTCAGTCCATTCCAGGGAAACCTGTTTTCCCTGCACTGCCTCGACTTTCAAGCTGAGGATCGACTCACACACAGGTGGCACGTGGACAGCCCTGTGGGAAAGCACTCGTGGGGAAAGCCTCGTGGGAAAGGCCTCGAGGGAAACCCACAGATCCCTTGATCCACGCGAAGGAAAGCTTGACACTGCTGCTTACAGCTCAGGGAGGAAACGCACGTGCATGCCCCCAAACGAGACGAGGACTGACTCCCCTGGGGAGACTCCAGAAGTGCCCCAAGATCCATGTCAGCACAGAACAGGAATCCTCAGGTTCCGGCACCAATTGCACACAAGGTCTTAGGCCTGGCACCGACGGGAGAGAAATCCCGAGAGGCCCCGAGCAACTCGCATGGGGACTGGCCTTTCCTGAGGCCACCAGAGCGGGTCCCTGTCGTCCCCGTCGTAAGTCGAGAGCACCTGCCGCAACTCAATAAAATCCAGGAGGTTCTTCCCTCCAGGCGAGATGAGGCCCAATTTCCGCTGAGGCAATCCGAGGCTAATCACACCTAACCTCTGGAACTTCCAAAGGGTCCTTCACACCCTTGCCGCAACTCAAGAAGTTCCCCGACATACCCATCTCCACTCGAGAGGAAGCACGAGAGTCCCGCCCACTTCCAGAGGAGCCCCGTTTTCGCCTCCTAGCTCGAGAGGAGTGATCCTTTCCCTGCGTTGTCGGGAAAGAATTCCTGGCGTTCCCGTCCCATCTCAAGAAGAGGCGCTTTCCACGATAAAGGCGAGAGGAACTCCAGGATCGTGCCACCTTTCCCCGGTCCCCCAGATGTCTCAGTCCATTCAGGGAAACCTGTTTTCCCTGCACTGCCTCGACTTTCAAGCCGAGGATCGACTCACACCACGGTGGCACGTGGGACAGCCCTGTGGGAAAGCCTCGTGGGAAACCCTCGTGGGAAAGCCTCGAGGGAAAGCCACAGATCCCTTGATCCACGCGAAGGGAAGGTGAAACTGCTGCCACAGCTCGAGAGGAAAGGGGACGTGCATGCCCCCACTCGAGACGAGGACTGACTCCCACTGGGGAGACTCCAGAGGTACCCCAAGATCCATATCAGCACTGGAGAGGAATCCTCAGGTTCCTGCACCGACTGAACACAAGGTCTTAGGCCCCGGCATCGACGGGAGAGGAAAACCGAGAGGCCCCCGAGCAACTCGCATTGGGGACTGGCCTTTCCTGAGGCCACCAGAGCGGGTTCCTGAGGTACCCGTCGAAAGTCGAGAGCACCTGCCGCAACTCGAGAAAATCCCGGAGGTTGTCCCCTACAGGCGAGATGAGGCCCATTTCCGCTGAGGCGTCTCGACGCTAATCACACCTAAGATCTGGAACTTCCAAAGGGTCCTTCACACCCTTGCTGCAGCTCAAGAAGTTCCCCGACATACCCGTCTCCACTCGAGAGGAAGAACGAGAGTCCCGCCCACATCCAGAGGAGCCCCGTTTCCGTCTCCAAGCTCGAGAGGTGGGATCCTTTCCCTTCGTGTTCGGTAAAGAATTCCCGGCGTTCCCGTCGCATCTCAAGAGTAGGCGCTCTCCACAGGAAAGTTGAGAGGAACTCCAGGGTCGTGCCACCATTCCCAGAGTACCCCAGATGTCTCAGTCCATTCCAGCGAAACCTGTTTTCCCTGCACTGCCTCGACTTTCAGGACGAGGATCGACTCACACCACGGTGGCACGTGGGACAATCCTGTGGGAAAGTCCTCGTGGGAAAGCCTCGTGGGAAAACCTCGACGGAAAGCCTCAGATCCCTTGATCCACGCGAAGGGAAGCATGACGCCGCTGCTACAGCTCGGGAGGAAACCGCCTGTGCATGCCCCCACTCGTAACGAGGACTGACTCCCCTGGGGGAGACTCCAGAAGAACCCCAAGATCCATGTCAGCACTGGAGAGGAATCCTCTGGTTCCGGCACGGATCCACACAAGGTCTTAGGCCCCGGCATCGACGGGAGAGGAATCCCGAGAGGCCCCCGAGCAACTCGCATGGGGACTGGCCTTTCCTGAGGCCACCAGAGCGGGTCCCTGAGGTCCCCGTCGTAAGTCCAAGAGCACCTGCCACAACTCGAGAAAATCCAGGAGGTTCTCCCCTCCAGGCGAGATGAGGCCCATTTCCGCTGAGGTGTCTCGAGGCTAATCACACCTAACCTCAGGAACTTCCAAAGGGTCCTTCACACCCTTGCTGCAACTCAAGAAGTTCCCCGACATACCCGTCTCCACTCGAGAGGAAGGACGAGAGTCCCGCCCACATCCAGAGGAGCCCCGTTTCGGCCTCCTAGCTCGAGACGGGGGATCCTTTCAGTGTGTGTTCGGGAAAGAATTCCCGTGTTCCCGTCGCATCTCAAGAACATGCGCTCTCCACAGGAAAGGCCAGAGGAACTCCAGGGTCGTGCCACCATTCCCAGAGTCCTCCAGATGTCTCAGTCCATTCCATGGGACACCTGTTTTCCCTGCACTGCCTCGACATTCACGCAGATGATCGACCCACACAACGGTGGCACTTGGGACAGCCCTGTGGGAAAGCCTGTTTGGAAAACTTGGTGGGAATGCCCGAGATGGAAAGCCACAGATCCCTTGATCGTCAGGCCGGGAAGACTGACACTGGTGCTAGAGCTCGGTAGGAAAGCGCACGTGCATGCCCTCACTCGAGATGAGGACTGAATCGCCTGGGGAGACTCCAGAAGTACCCCAAGATCCATTTCAGGCCTGGAGAGGAATCCTCAGGTTCCGGCCCCAACTCCAGACAAGGTCTTAGGTTCCCGGCATCTACGGTAGAGGAATCCAGGGAGGTCCCCTAGCAACTCGCTTGGGGACCTGCCTTTCCTGAGGCCACCAGAGCGGGTCCCTGAGGTCCCCGTCGTAAGTCGAGAGCACCTGCCGCAAGTCGAGAAAATCCTGGAGGTTCTCCCCTCCAGCGAGCAGAGGCGGCATTATTGCTGAAGCATCTCGAGGCCAATCACACCTACCCCCTGGACCGTCCAAAGGTTCCTTCACACCCTTGCTGCAACTCAAGAAGTTCCCCGATATACCCGTATGCACTCGAGAGGAAGGCAGAAGGGTCCCGCCCACATCCAAAGGAGCCCCGTTTCCGCCTCTTTGCTCGAGATGAGGGATCCTTTCCCTACTTGGTCGAAAAAGAATTCCCGAGGTTCCCGTCGCATCTCAAGAGGAGGCCCTCTCCACAGGAAAGGGGAATAGGTACTCCAGGTCAGGCCACCAATTCCAAGAGTCCCCCAGATGTCTCAGTCCATTTCAGAGGAAACCTGTTTTCCCCCAAACTGCCTCGACTTTCACGCCGAAGATCGACTCAAACCACAGTGGCACGTGGGACAGCCCTGTGGTAAAGCCTCTTAGGAAAGCCTCGTGGGAAAGCCTTGAGGAAAGCCTCAAGGGAAAGCCACAGATCCCTTGATCCACGCGATGGAAGCGTTGACACTGCTTTGACAGCTCGGGAGGAAAGCGCACGTGCATGCCCCCACTCGAGACGAGGACTGACTCCCCTGGGGAGACTCCAGAAGTACCCCAAGATCCATGTCAGCACTGGAGAATAATTCTCAGTTTACGGCCCCGACTTCGACAAAAGGTCTTAGGCCCCAGCATTGAAGGGAGAGGAATCCCGAGAGGCCAATAAGCAACTCGCACGGAGAGTGGCCTTTCCTGAGGCCACCAGATAGGGTCCCTGTGGTCCCCAGTCGTAAATCGAGAGCACCTACCGCAAATCGAGAAAATCCTGGAGATTCTCCCCTCCAGGCTAGATGAGGCCCATTTCCGCTGAGGCGACTCAAGGCTAATCACATCTAACCTTTGGAACTTCCATAGGGTCCTTCACACCCTTGCTGCAACTCAAGAAGTTCCCCGACATACCCTTGTCCACTCGAGAGGAACCGCGAGCGTCCCTTGCACATCCAGAGGAGGCCCTTTTCCTCCTTGTAGCTCGAGATGAGGGATCCTTTCCCTGCGTGTTCGGGAAAGAATTCCCGGCATTCCCGTCGCATCTCAAGAGGAAGCGCTGTCCACAGGAAAGGCGAGAGGAACTCCTGGGTCGTGCCACCATTCCAAGAGTCCCCCAGAGGACTGAGTCCATTCCAAAGGAAACTCTTTTACCTGCACTGCCTTGACTGTCACGCCGAGGATCGACTCACACCACGGTGGCACTTGGGACAGCCCTGTGTGTTAGCCTCGTGGGAAAGCCTCATGGGAAATCCTACAGGGAAAGCCACACATCCCTTGATCCACCCGTCGGGTAGCATGACACTGCTGCCACCGTTAGGGAGGAAAGCCCACGTGCATTTCCCCACTCGAGACGAGGACTGACTCCCCTGGGGAGAGTCCAGAAGTACCCAAAAATCCACGTCAGCACTGGAGAGGAATCCTCAGTTTCCGGTCCCAACTCAACACAAGGTCTTCGACTCGGGAAATTCAAGCAGTTAAAAGATCTCTCCTTTGGAGCCTCGAGGGGGATCGGGGCTTCTCTGGATGTGGGCGGGACCCTCGTCCTTCCTTTGAGTGTAGACGGGTATGTCCGGGAAAGCTCTTGAGTTGCAGCAAGTGTGTGAAGGAACCATTGGAAGTTCCAGAGGTTAGGTGTGCTTAGCCTCTAGATGCGTCAGTGGAAATAGGCCTCATTTTGCCTGTAGGGGAGAATCTCCTGGATTTTCTCGAGTTACGGCAGGTGCTCTCGAATTACGACGGGGACCTCAGGGACCCGGTCTCGTGGCCTCAGGAAAGGCCAGTCCCCATGCAAGTTGCCAGGGGACTCTCGGGATTCCTCTTGGGTCGATGCCGGGGCCTAAGACCTTGTGTGGAGTCGAGGCCGGATCCTGAGGATTCCTCTCCAGTGGCTGACATGGTTCTTGGGGTACTTCTGGAGTCTCCCCAGGGAAGTCAGTCCTCGTCTCGAGTGTGGGCATGCACGTGCGCTTTCCTCCCGAGCTGTAGCAGCAGTGTCACGCTTCCTAACGCGTGGTCAAGGGATCTGTAGCTTTCACTCAAGTCTTTCCTTCAAGGCTTTCCCAAGAGTCTTTCCCACAGGGCTGTCCCACTGCCACCATGTGTGTGAGTCGATCCTCGGCTTGAAAGTCGAGGCAGTGCAGGGAAAACAGGTTCCTCTGGAATGGACTGAGACATCTGGGGGACTCTTGGAATGGTGGTACGACCCTGGAGTTCCGCTCGCCTTTCCTGTGGAGAGCGCCTCCTCTTGAGATGGGACGGGAACGCCGGGAATTCTTTCCCGACCAAGCAGGGAAAGGATCCGTCATCTCGAGGTCCGAGGCAGAAACGGGGCTCCTCTGGATGTGGGCGGGACCCTCGTGCTTCCTCTGGAGTGGAGACGGTATGTCGGGGAACTTCTTGAGTTTCAGCAAGGTTGTGAAGGAACCCTTTGGAATTTCCAGAGTTTAGGTGTGATTAGCCTCGAGAGCCTCAGCGGAATTGGCCTCATCTTGCCTGGAGGGGAGAACCTCCTGGATTTTTCTCGAATTGTGGCAGGTGTTCTCAACGTACGCTGGGACCTCAGGGACCCGCTCTGGTGGCGTCAGGAAAGGCCAGTTCCCATCCGAGTGGCTACGGGGCCTCTCGGGATTCCTCTCCCATTCGATGGTGGGGCCTAAGACCTTGTGTGAAGTCGAGGCCGGTACCTGAGGATTCCTCTCCCGTGCTGACATGGTTTCTTGGGGTACTTCTTGAGTCTCCCAGGGGTGTCAGTCCTCTTCTCAGCGGGATCATGCAAGAACGCTTACCTCCCGAGCTGCAGTAGCAGTGTCACGCTGCCCGTCGCGTGGATCAAGAGATCTGTGTCTTTCCCTCGAGGTATTTCCCACTGGGCTTTCCCTCGAGGCTTTCCCACGAGGCTTTCCCACATCGCTGTCCCACGTGCCACCGTGGTGCCAGTCGATCCTCGGCGTGAAAATCAAGGCAGTGCAGGGAAAACAGGTTCCTCTGAATGGACTGAGACATCTGGGGGACTCTTGGAATTGTGGCACGACCCTGGAGTTCCTCTCGCCTTTCCTGTGGAGAGCGCCTCTTCTTGAGATGCGGTGGAACGCCGGGAATTCTTTCCCGACCAAGCAGGGAAAGTGCCGTGGTCCAGCCCCGGTGGATCCAGGGTGATTCGAAGGTGGGGACGTTAGTCGTCCGTCTTTGGAAATATACATATTTAATCCCAGATATAAAAGAGATTAGAAATGGATAGTGTAGTAGGAAGATTATTGGAGAAAAAGAGGCTGAATAACTTGGATTACGTGGAATAGCATCCATCCTCCAGTAGAGAATTCAGCCAGAAAAACGGCGAGCAAAAAAGAAGCGACATGGGGAATCAGTCTTTCCGGAAACTGATCTGATTTCTTTATTTTTGGTTTTGCTTGTATACCTCTTGTTACACATAGGGATGAATACAGAAGTCACGCAGGAGTCGGCATCCTGACCTTTATCAAAATCAGGTGCTTCACATAAATGTATAAAAAAAAGGTCTTAGGGATCTTACATCATCTTCTGGCCATGAATGAGACCTGCTGACATTTTATGATCCTTTCTTTCTGATAACCAAATAAACTTATTTCTTCCAAGGGTGTTTTTTCTTAAACCAGGCACCCTCCAAATAAAGTTACATTCCTATAGGGTGAGGGTGTAGTGAGTTACAATCAAGAAAGGAATTTATTTAACCCAAGGTTAACATGATTAGTCTTAAAGGTGAATTCTTATTTCTCCTATATGCTTAAAGGTTAATACTTATTTCTCCTATATACTAGTTATATTCATTATAAGGGTAGGGAACATGGAGATTTATCAGCAAACATCAGCCTGACAAATGAAAATCCTTTCATCAATTCTCCCCTTAAGATCTATTTAGTCTTAAGATATGATAAAGTTACATTCTTACATAGAAAGGACACAGTGATATATAACAAAGTACAGTGATCTATTACAAAAGTGAAAATCCATTAACTCAAAAAGTCTAGTATTGCTAACATCAAAAAACTGCTATATTTCCTTTGCTATATTCCAAATACATTGATTAATATATTCCCAAGTGCCTAAGGATATGGAGGCCTGGTGGCAATCATTGACTCAACAAGAAGAAAAAGTCCTATGCTAATTAAGACTCTCAAAATACTCCAAAACTCTCTGTGCTGTTTACAGTTGAGAGGTAGTAAACAATCTTGCGCCTAGTGGCAGCAGTATGGATAATCCTGTCACACAAGCTGGTCTGTCAGCAGAGAGGTTTGACCTAAAATATCCTTGTCCCACCCAGAGCAGGGAATTAGCAGCAATTTTTGACACAACAAATGAAGAACCCTTCACCAATATAATTCCTAACCAACTATACTAATAATTTCTAACTCGCCAAAATAATTTGCCTTTAGTAAGTCTAAAACATCTCATGCCTCTCAGGTTGGGAGGCTGTAAACAATCACATGTGGCCGGACAAACCTATAAAGGTGGGCTAGATAACCTTCAGAGGAGTCAGCAAGCTGAACACTCTTGTCATGCCCAAGAATATTTATTGCCTTGAAGCTGCACGTTTACTTCTTCTCCGAAGAGAAACAGTTATGGGGGAGCCCCCCGTAAAGTCAGAAGTGTAGGTGAGAGCATAAAACAGACTCTGGTTTTGGGGTTCGATGCTCGGGGAACAGGGGTTACCTGAGGCTTGATCACGCCTTTGCGCATGCCAAGCCTCCTTCCTCATGACCTTTGCCATATGCCGAATTAGGCCGGAATTTCCTCACGCTCGGCCCCCGTCCGAAATGGATCTAAGTGCATCCCTTCATCTCGAGCAACGAGCGGCGGAAACGCGCCTCCATTGTGGATGTGGGCGTGGGGACCACTCTGCTTATTCTTCGAGTGCGGACGGGGTATTGTCGGGGCAACCTTATTGAGTTGCCTAGCAAGGTGTAAAGTACCTGTTTTGCGAATGTTCCAGAGCGCTTAGGTGCTGATTCAGCCTCGAGGCAGCCTCAGCTGAAATGCCGTGCCTCATCTCGGCCCTCTTTCGCAATGGTCTTATGAGTGAAGGTAGGCCTTTGGCTATGCCAAAGGCGGTGATCACGCCTCAGTGGTTAACCCCTGTTCCCCGAGCATCGAACCCTAAATACCAGAGTCTGCTTTTATTGCTCTTCACCTTACACTTCCCTTGACTTACGGGGGCTCTCCCATAACTGTTCCTCTCGGAGTAAGACAGTATAACTGTGCAGACTTCCAGGCCATATAATTATTCTTCCCCCGGGCATGACCCAAGACGTGTTTTCAGCCTTCCGACCTCCTTTCTCTGCAAGCGTCTATCTAGCCCACCTTTATAGGTTTGTCCCCCGGCCCCACATGTGATTGGTTTACAGTCCTCAACTGGAGAGGGCATAAGATGTTTAGACTTTACTAAAGGCCAAATGATATTGTTTGGCGGAGTATAGCCATTTCAGTGTGTACTAAGTGTGCTTAGGACTGTATGAACCTTTCCATGTGTTATTGTTTGCTCGCGTTCTTTCATTTTTGCTTGTGCAAAATTGCCTGCTAATTCTGCTCCTGGGCTGGGACAAAGCGATATTTTTACGTGGTCAAACTTTGGTGACAGACATTGTGTGTGACAGATTATCCCATACCCTGCTGGATAGGCAAGATTGTTTATACTCTAACTGGTAAACAGGAAGAGGCACGCTTTTGATGGAGTAATTTTGGAATGGGAGTCCTTAATTAGATAGCGACTTTTCCTTCTTGTTGAGTATTGACGTGCAACGCTCCATATCGCCTTAAGGAATAGTCTCTAGGCGCGTCTGCATCAAATATATTAACGAAATTTGTCACTGAAATTCTCGGGACTCGTCACGGGGCCAGCTTTATGCAATGCGTGAAGAGACCAGATAGGCTTAGTCCGTCTCCTATTTCCCCGATTAAGGTTTACTATCAGTGGGGCTTTCGGTTGACCTCTTCATGGAATTCTCCGGATTCTCTTGCATCTGACTTTTGGTCAACAAGTAGGATACACCTTATGATGACAACTTTGTTATAAACCTCCCTTGTGTCCTTTTCTATTTGGATGTACCGAAGTTTCTATCATTATCTTGATGGCGTTGGACTACCGAACTTTTGAGAATTCGCGCGGTCCAGCTGCTTTGTATTGACGT
>NW_017218023.1:0-12147 GCF_001704415.2 Capra hircus | reverse complement strand
GAAGGCGGCCCGACCACGCAGGGAAAGGAGCCCGCGCGCGAGCGAGGAGGCGGAAACGGGGCGCCGCGGGAGGGGGGCGGGACGCGCGGGCGGCCGCGCGAGGGGAGACGGGAGGGGGGGAACGGCGGGAGGGGCAGCAAGGGGGGAAGGACCCGGGGGAAGGGCCAGAGGGAGGGGGAGGAGCCGCGAGACCGCAGCGGAAAGGGCCGCAGCGCGCCGGGAGGGGAGAACCGCCGGGAGGGGCGCGAGGGGCGGCAGGGGCGCGCGACGGACGACGGACCGCAGGGACCCGCGGGGGGCCGCAGAAAGGCCAGGCCCCAGGCGAGGGGCCGGGGCCGCGCGGGAGGCCGCGCCCGGCGAGGCCGGGCCGAAGACCGGGGGGGGAGGCGGGCCGGAACCGGAGGGAGGCCGCGCCAGGGCGGACAGGAGCGGGGGGACGGCGGGAGGCGCCCAGGGGGGCAGGCCGCGGCGCGAGGGGGGCAGGCACGGCGCGGGCCGCCGAGCGGGAGCAGCAGGGGCACGCGGCCCGGCGCGGAGCAAAGGAGCGGGGCGGGCCCGCGAGGCGGGCCCAGGAGGCGGGCCACAGGGGCCACCGGGGGGGGAGCGAGCCGCGGCGGGAAAGGCAAGGGAAACAGGGGCCGGGAAGGGACGGAGACAGCGGGGGGACGCGGGGAAGGGGGCACGACCCGGGGGGCGCGCGCCGGGCCGGGGAGAGCGCCGCGCGGGAGAGCGACGGGGAACGCCGGAAGGCGGGCCCCACCACGCAGGGAAGGAGCCCGGCGCGCGCGAGGAGGCGGAAACGGGGCCGCGCGGAGGGGGGGCAGACGGCGGGCGGCCGCGCGAGGGGAGACGGGGAGGGCGGGGAACGGCGGGAGGGCAGCAAGGGGGAAGGACCCGGGGGAAGGGCCAGAGGGAGGGGGGAGGAGCCGCGAGACGCCCGCAGCGGAAAGGGGCCGCAGCGCGCCGGGAGGGGAGAACCGCCGGAGGGGCGCGAGGGCGGCAGGGGCGCGACGGACGACGGGGACCGCAGGGACCGCGCGGGGGCCGCAGGAAAGGCCAGGCCCAGGCGAGGGGGCGGGGGCCGCGCGGGAGGCCGCGCCGGCGAGGCGGGGCCGAAGACCGGGGGGAGGCAGGGCCGGAACCGGAGAGGCCGCGCCAGGGCGGACAGGGAGCGGGGGGGAGGCGGAGGCGCCCCAGGGGAGGCAGGCCGCGGCGCGAGGGGGGGCAGGCACGGGCGCGGGGCCGAGCGGGAGCAGCAGGGCAGCGGCCGGCCGGGGAGCAAGGGAGCGGGGGCGGGGCCGCGAGGCGGCGAGGCGGGCCCGGAGGCGGGCCACGAGGCGGGCCCACAGGGCGGGCCCACGGGCCACCGGGGGGGAGGCGAGCCGCGCGGGAAAGGCGAGCGCAGGGCAGGGAAAACAGGGGGCCCGGGAAGGGACGGAGCGGGGGGACGCGGGGAAGGGGGCACGACCCGGGAGGGCCGCGCGCCGGGCCGGGGAGAGCGCCGCCGCGGGAGAGCGACGGGAACGCGGGAAGGCGGGCCCGACCAGGGGAAAGGAGCCCCGCGCGGAGCGAGAGCACGGGGCGCCGCGGGAGGGGGCGGGACGCGCGGGCGGCCGCGCGAGGGGAGACGGGGAGGGCGGGGAACGGCGGGAGGGGCAGCAAGGGGGGGAAGGACCCGGGGAAGGCCAGAGGGGAGAGGGAGGAGCGCGAGACGCCGCAGGCGGAAAAGGGCCGCAGCGCGCCGGGGAGGGAGAACGCCGGGAGGGGCGCGAGGGGCGGCGGGCCGCGGACGGACGGGGACCGCAGGGACCCGCGCGGGGGGCCGCAGGAAAGGCCAGGCCCCAGGCGAGGGGCGCGGGGGCCGCGCGGGAGGCCGCCCGGCGAGGCCGGGGCCGAAGACCGGGGGGGGAGGCGGGGCCGGAACCGGAGGAGGCCGCGCCAGGGCGGACAGGGAGCGGGGGGGACGGCGGAGGCGCCCCAGGGGAGGCAGGCCGCGGCGCGAGGGGGGGCACGGGCGCGGCCGCCGAGCGGGAGCAGCAGGGGCACGCGGCCCGGCGCGGGGAGCAAGGAGCGGGGCGGGCCCGCGAGGCGGCCCAGGAGGCGGGCCACGAGGCGGGCCCACAGGGCGGCCACGGGCCACCGGGGGGGAGGCGAGCCGCGGCGGGAAAGGCGAGCAGGGCAGGGAAAACAGGGGGCCGGGAAGGGACGGAGACAGCGGGGGACGCGGGAAGGGGGGCACGACCCGGGAGGGCCGCGCGCCGGGCCGGGGGAGAGCGCCGCCGCGGGAGGCGACGGAAACGGGCGAAGGCGGGCCGACCACGCAGGGAAAGGAGCCCCGCGCGAGCGAGGAGGCGGAAACGGGGCGCCGCGGGAGGGGCGAAGCGGCGGCGGCCGCGCGAGGGGAGACGGGAGGGCGGGGAACGGCGGGAGGGGCAGCAAGGGGGAAGGACCCGGGGGGAAGGGCCAGAGGGGAGGGGGAGGAGCCGCGAGACAAAGGGGCGCAGCGCGCCGGAGGGGAAGAACCGCCGGGAGGCCGCGAGGGGCGGCGGGCCGCGCAACGCGCCGGGCCGCCGCCGCCGCGAGAGCACCGGCCGCAACGCGAGAAAAGCCAGGAGGGGCGCCCCGCCAGCGAGAGGAGGCCCAGGGCCGCGGAGGCGGCGCGAGGCCGAAGCACACCGAACCGCGGAACGGCCAAAGGGGCCGGCACACCGGGCGGCAACGCAAGAAGGGCCCGACAGACCCGGCGCCACGCGAGAGGAAGCACGAGAGGGCCGCCCACAGCCAGAGGAGCCCCGGGGCCGCCGCCGAGCGCGAGAGGAGGGAGCCGGGCCCGGCGGGGGCGGGAAAGAAGGCCCCGGGGGCCCGGCGCAGCGCAAGAGGAGGCGCGCGCCACAGGAAAGGCGAGAGGAACGCCAGGGGGCGGGCCACCAGGCCAGAGGGCCCCAGAGGCGCAGGCCAGGCCAGGAAACCGGGGGCCCGGCACGGCCGCGACGGGCAAGCGAGGAGCGACGCACACCACGGGGGCACGGGGGACAGCCCCGGGGGAAAGCCGCGGGGGAAAGCCGCGGGGAAAGCCGCGAGGGAAAGCCACAGAGCCCGGGAGCCACGCGAAGGGAAGCGGGACACGGCGGCGACAGCGCGGAGGAAAGCGCACGGGCAGGCCCCCCCACGCGAGACGAGGACGGACGCCCCGGGGGAGACGCCAGAAGGACCCCAAGAGCCAGGGCAGCACGGGAGAGGAAGCCGCAGGGGCCGGCACCGACGCCACACAAGGGCGGAGGCCCCCGGCAGCGACGGGAGAGGAAGCCGAGAGGCCCCCGAGCAACGCGCAGGGGACGGGCCGGGCCGGAGGCCACCAGAGCGGGGCCCGGAGGGGCCCCGGCGGAAGGCGAGAGCACCGGCCGCAACGCGAGAAAAGCCAGGAGGGCGCCCCGCCAGGCGAGAGGAGGCCCAGGGCCGCGGAGGCGGCGCGAGGCGAAGCACACCGAACGCGGGAACGGCCAAAGGGGCCGGCACACCCGGGCGGCAACGCAAGAAGGGCCCCGACAGACCCGGCGCCACGCGAGAGGAAGCACGAGAGGCCCCCACAGCCAGAGGAGCCCCGGGGCCGCCGCCGAGCGCGAGAGGAGGGAGCCGGGCCCGGCGGGGGGGGGAAAGAAGGCCCGGCGGGCCCGGCGCAGCGCAAGAGGAGGCGCGCGCCACAGGAAAGGCGAGAGGAACGCCAGGCGGGCCACCAGGCCCAGAGGCCCCAGAGGGCGCAGGCCAGGCCAGGGAAACCGGGGGGCCCGGCACGGCCGCGACGGGCAAGCCGAGGAGCGACGCACACCACGGGGGGCACGGGGGACAGCCCGGGGGGAAAGCCCGGGGAAAGCCGGGGGAAGCCGCGAGGGAAAGCCACAGAGCCCGGGAGCCACGCGAAGGGAAGGGACACGGCGGCGACAGCGCGGGAGGAAAGCGCACGGGCAGGCCCCCACGCGAGACGAGGACGGACGCCCCGGGGAGACGCCAGAAGGACCCCAAGAGCCAGGGCAGCACGGGAGAGGAAGCAGGGGCCGGCACCGACGCCACACAAAGAAAGGACACGGCGGCGACAGCGCCGCACGGGCAGGCCCCACGCGAGACGAGGACGGACGCCCGGGGGAGACGCCAGAAGGACCCCAAGAGCCAGGGCAGCACGGGAGAGGAAGCCGCAGGGGCGGCACGACGCCACACAAGGGCGGAGGGCCCAGCAGCGACGGGAGAGGAAGCCCGAGAGGCCCCGAGCAACGCGCAGGGGACGGGCCGGGCCGGAGGCCACCAGAGCGGGCCCGGAGGGCCCGGCGGAAGGCGAGAGCACCGGCCCGCAACGCGAGAAAAGCCAGGAGGGGCGCCCCGCCAGGCGAGAGGAGGCCCAGGGCGCGGAGGCGGCGCGAGGCGAAGCACACCGAACCGCGGAACGGCCAAAGGGGCCGGCACACCCGGGCGGCAACGCAAGAAGGGCCCGACAGACCCGGCGCCACGCGAGAGGAAGCACGAGAGGCCCGCCCACAGCCAGAGGAGCCCCGGGGCCGCCGCGAGCGCGAGAGGAGGGAGCCGGGCCCGGCGGGGGGGAAAGAAGGCCGGGGGCCCGGCGCAGCGCAAGAGGAGGGCGCGCCACAGGAAAGGCGAGAGGAACGCCAGGGGCGGGCCACCAGGCCAGAGGCCCCCAGAGGGCGCAGGCCAGGCCAGGGAAACCGGGGGGCCCGGCACGGCCGCGACGGGCAAGCCGAGGAGCGACGCACACCACGGGGCACGGGGACAGCCGGGGGAAAGCCGGGGGGAAAGCCGGGGGGAAAGCCGCGAGAAAGCCACAGAGCCCGGAGCCACGCGAAGGGAAGCGGGACACGGCGGCGACAGCGCGGGAGGAAAGCGCACGGGCAGGCCCCCACGCGAGACGAGGACGGACGCCCCGGGGAGACGCCAGAAGGACCCCAAGAGCCAGGGCAGCACGGGAGAGAAGCCGCAGGGGCCGGCACCGACGCCACACAAGGGCGGAGGCCCGGCAGCGACGGGAGAGGAAGCCCGAGAGGCCCCCGAGCAACGCGCAAGGGGGACGGGGCCGGGCCGGAGGCCACCAGAGGGGCCCGGAGGCCCCGGCGGAAGGCGACCAGGCGAGAGCACCGGCCGCAACGCGAGAAAAGCCAGGAGGGGCGCCCCGCCAGCGAGAGGAGGCCCAGGGCCGCGGAGGCGGCGCGAGGCGAAGCACACCGAACGCGGGAACGGCCAAAGGGGCCGTGCACACCCGGGCGGCAACGCAAGAAGGGCCCCGACAGACCCGGCGCCACGCGAGAGGAAGCACGAGAGGCCCGCCCACAGCCAGAGGAGCCCGGGCCGCCGCAGAGGCGAGAGGAGGGAGCCGGGCCCGGCGGGGGGCGGGAAAGAAGGCCCGGCGGCCCGGCGCAGCCAAGAGGAGGCGCGCGCCACAGGAAAGGCGAGAGGAACGTCCAGGGGCGGGACCACCAGGCCCAGAGGCCCCAGAGGGCGCAGGCCAGGCCAGGGAAAACCGGGTGCCCGCACGGCCTCGACGGGCAAGCCGAGGAGCGACGCACACCACGGGGCACGGGGGACAGCCCGGGGGAAAGCCTCGGGGAAAGCCGCGGGGGAAAGCCGCGAGGGAAAGCCACAGAGCCCGGGAGCACCGCGAAGGAAGCGGACACGGCTCCGACAGCCGGGAGGAAAGCGCACGGGCAGGCCCCCACGCGAGACGAGGACGGACGCCCCGGGGAGACGCCAGAAGGACCCCAAGATCCAGGGCAGCACGGGAGAGGAAGCCGCAGGGCCGGCAACGACGCCACACAAGGGCGAGGCCCCGGCAGCGACGGGAGAGGAAGCCCGAGAGGCCCCCGAGCAACGCGCAGGGGGACGGGCCGGCCGGAGGCCACCAGAGCGGGGCCCGGAGGGCCCCGGCGGAAGGCGAGAGCACCGGCCGCAACGCGAGAAAAGCCAGGAGGGGCGCCCCGCCAGGCGAGAGGAGGCCCAGGGCCGCGGAGGCGGCGCGAGGCGAAGGCACACCGAACCGCGGGAACTGCCAAAGGGGCCGGCACACCCGGGCGGCAACGCAAGAAGGGCCCCGACGACCCGGCGCCACGCGAGAGGAAGCACGAGAGGCCGCCCACAGCCAGAGGAGCCCGGGCCGCCGCGAGCGCGAAGAGGAGGAGTCCGGCCGGCGGGCGGGAAAGAAGGCCCGCGTGCCCGGCGCAGCGCAAGAGGAGGCGCGCGCCACAGGAAAGGCCGAGAGGAACGCCAGGGGCGGGCCACCAGGCCAGAGGCCCCCAGAGGGCGCAGCCAGGCAGGGAAACCGGGGCCCGGCACGGCCTCGACGGGCAAGCGAGGAGCGACGCACACCACGGGGCACGGGGGACAGCCCGGGGGGAAAGCCGCGGGGGAAAGCCGCGAGGAAAAGCCACAGAGCCCGGGAGCCACGCGAAGGGAAGCGGACACGGCGGCGACAGCGTCGGAGGAAAGCGACACGGGCAGGCCCCCACGCGAGACGAGGACGGACGCCCCGGGGGAGACGCCAGAAGGACCCCAAGAGCCAGGGCAGCACGGGAGAGGAAGCCGCAAGGTGCCGGCACCGACGCCACACAAGGCGGAGGCCCCGGCATGCGACGGGAGAGGAAGCCGAGAGGCCCCCGAGCAACGCGCAGGGGGACGGGCCGGCTGGAGGCCACCAGAGCGGGTCCCGGAGGGCCCGGCGGAAGGCGAGAGCACCGGCCGCAACGTCGAGAAAAGCCAGGAGGGCGCCCCGCCAGGCGAGAGGAGGCCCAGGGCGCTGGAGGCGGCGCGAGGCGAAGCACACCAACCGCGGGAACGGCCAAAGGGGCCGGCACACACCGGGCGGCAACGCAAGAAGGCCCCGAAGACCCGGCGCCACGCGAGAGGAAGCACCGAGAGGCCCGCCACAGCCAGAGGAGCCCCGGGGCGCCGCCGAGCGCGAGAGGAGGGAGCCGTGCCCGGCGGGGCGGGAAAGAATGGCCGGCGTGCCCGGCGCAGCGCAAGAGGAGGCGCGCGCCACAGGAAAGGCGAGAGGAACGCCAGGGGCGGGCCACCAGGCCCAGAGGCCCCCAGAGGCGCAGGCCAGGCCAGGGAAACGGGGCCCGGCACGGCCGCGACGGGCAAGCCGAGGAGCGACGCACACCACGGGGCACGGGGGACAGCCCGGGGGAAAGCCGCGGGGAAAGCCGCGGGGGAAGCCGCGAGGGAAAGCACAGACCCGGAGCCACGCGAAGGGAAGCGGACACGGCGCGACAGCGCGGGAGGAAAGCGCACGGGCAGGCCCCACGCGAGACGAGGACGGACGCCCCGGGGGAGACGCCAGAAGGACCCCAAGAGCCAGGGCAGCACGGGAGAGGAAGCCGCAGGGGCCGGCACCGACGCCACACAAGAGCGGAGGCCCCGGCAGCGACGGGAGAGGAAGCCGAGAGGCCCCGAGCAACGCGCAGGGGGACGGGCCGGGCCGGAGGCCACCAGAGCGGGGCCCGGAGGGCCCCGGCGGAAGGCGAGAGCACCGGCCGCAACGCGAGAAAAGCCAGGAGGGTCGCCCCGCCAGGCGAGAGGAGGCCCAGGGCCGCGGAGGCGGCGCGAGGAAGCACACCGAACCGCGGGAACGGCCAAAGGGCCGGCACACCCGGCGGCAACGCAAGAAGGGCCCCGACAGAACCCGGCGCCACGCGAGAGGAAGCACGAGAGGCCCGCCCACAGCCAGAGGAGCCCCGGGCCGCCGCGAGCGCGAGAGGAGGGAGCCGGGCCCGGCGTGGCGGGAAAGAAGCCCGGCGGCCCGGCGCAGCGCAAGAGGAGGCGCGCGCCACAGGAAAGGCGAGAGGAACGCCAGGGGCGGGCCACCAGGCCCAGAGGCCCCAGAGGGCGCAGGCCAGGCCAGGGAAACCGGGGGGCCCGGCCACGGCCGCGACGGGCAAGCGAGGAGGACGCACACCACGGGGGCACGGGGACAGCCCGGGGGGAAAGCCGCGGGGGAAAGCCGCGAGGGAAAGCCGCGAGGGAAAGCCACAGAGCCCGGGAGCCACGCGAAGGGAAGCGGGACACGGCGGCGACAGCGCGGGAGGAAAGGCGCACGGGCAGGCCCCCACGCGAGACGAGGACGGACGCCCGGGGGAGACGCCAGAAGGACCCCAAGAGCCAGGGCAGCACGGGAGAGGAAGCCGCAGGGGCGGCACCGACGCCACACAAGGGCGGAGGCCCGGCAGCGAACGGGAGAGGAAGCCCGAGAGGCCCCGAGCAACGCGCAGGGGGACGGGCCGGGCCGGAGGCCACCAGAGCGGGGCCCGGAGGCCCCGGCGGAAGGCGAGAGCACCGGCCGCAACGCGAGAAAAGCCAGGAGGGGCGCCCCGCCAGGCGAGAGGAGGGCCCAGGGCCGCGGAGGCGGCGCAGAGGCGAAGCACACCGAACCGCGGGAACGGCCAAAGGGGCCGGCACACCCGGGCGGCAACGCCAAGAAGGGCCCCGACAGACCGGCGCCACGCGAGAGGAAGCACGAGAGGCCCGCCCACAGCCAGAGGAGCCCGGGGCCGCCGCCGAGCGCGAGAGAGGGAGCCGGCCCGGCGGGGCGGGAAAGAAGGCCCGGCGGCGCCGGCGCAGCGCAAGAGGAGGCGCGCGCCACAGGAAAGGCGAGAGGAACGCCAGGGGCGGGCCACCAGGCCCAGAGGCCCCCAGAGGGCGCAGGCCAGGCCAGGGAAACCGGGGGCCCGGCACGGCCGCGACGGCAAGCCGAGGAAGCGACGCACACCACGGGGGCACGGGGACAGCCCGGGGAAAGCGCGGGGAAAGCCGGGGAGGCGAGAAAGCCACAGAGCCCGGGAGCACGCGAAGGGAAGCGGGACACGGCGGCGACAGCGCGGGAGGAAAGCGCACGGGCAGGCCCCACGCGAGACGAGGACGGACGCCCCGGGGGAGACGCCAGAAGGACCCCAAGAGCCAGGGCAGCACGGGAGAGGAAGCCGCAGGGGCCGGCACCGACGCCACACAAGGCGGAGGCCCCGGCAGCGACGGGAGAGGAAGCCCGAGAGGCCCCGAGCAACGCGCAGGGGGACGGCCGGGCCGGAGGCCACCAGAGCGGGGCCCGGAGGGCCCCGGCGGAAGGCGAGAGCACCGCCGCAACGCGAGAAAAGCCAGGAGGGGCGCCCGCCAGGCGAGAGGAGGCCCAGGGCCGCGAGGCGGCGCGAGGCGAAGCACACCGAACCGCGGGAACGGCCAAAGGGGCCGGCACACCCGGGCGGCAACGCAAGAAGGGCCCCGACAGACCCGGCGCCACGCGAGAGGAAGCACGAGAGGCCCGCCCACAGCCAGAGGAGCCCCGGGGCCGCCGCCGAGCGCGAGAGGAGGGAGCCGGGCCCGGCGGGGGCGGGAAAGAAGGCCCGGGGCCCGGCGCAGCGCAAGAGGAGGCGCGCGCCACAGGAAAGGCGAGAGGAACGCCAGGGGCGGGCCACCAGGCCCAGAGGCCCGCCAGAAGAGGCCGGGGCCGGGAAGGGAGGGGCCGGCCGCGGGAAAGCCAGAGCCGAGGCAGGCCGGGGGCCGCCAGGGAAGCGGCGGACGAGCCCGAGAAGGGCGGAAGCGACAGCGGACAGGAAGAAAGACACAAGACGGGCCACGGCAACGCCGGCCAGCCGGCGAAGGCCCGGGAGCAGCGGGGCGGGACACCGGCACACGGAGACGAGCGGGGGGACGCGGGGAAGGAGGGCACGACACGGGAGGGGCCGCGCGCCGGGCCGGGGGAGAGCGCCGCCGCAGGAGAGGCGACGGGAACACCGGGAAGGCGGGCCGGAACAGACAGGGAAAAGGAGACCGCCGCGCGAGCGACGGAGGCGGAAACGGGGCGCCGCGGGAGGGGGCGGGACGCGCGGGCGGCCGCGCGAGGGGAGACGGGAGGGCGGGGAACGGCGGGAGGGGCAGCAAGGGGGGGAAGGACCCGGGGGAAGGGCCAGAGGGGAGGGGGAGGAGCCGCGAGACGCCGCAGCGGAAAGGGCCGCAGCGCGCCGGGAGGGGAGAACCGCCGGGAGGGGCGCGAGGGGCGGCAGGGGCGCGCGACGGACGACCGGGACCGCAGGGACCCGCGCGGGGGGCCGCAGGAAAGGCCAGGCCCCAGGCGAGGGGCGCGGGGGCCGCGCGGGAGGCCGCGCCGGCGAGGCCGGGGCGAAGACCGGGGGGGAGGGGGGCCGGAACCGGAGGAGGCCGCGCCAGGGCGGACAGGCAGCGGGGGACGGCGGGAGGCGCCCCAGGGGAAGGCAGGGCCGCGGCGCGAGGGGGGCAGGCACCGGGCGCGGGCCGCCCGAGCGGAGAGCAGCAGGTCACGCGGCCCGGCGCGGGGAGCAAGGGAGCGGGGGCGGGCCCGCAGAGGCGGGCCCACGAGGCGGGCCCACGAGGCGGGCCACAGGGCGGGCCCACGGGCCACCAGGGGGGAGGCGGGCCGCGGCGGAAAGGCGAGGCAGGGCAGGGAAAACAGGGGCCGGGAAAGGACGGAGACAGCGGGGGGACGCGGGGAAGGGGGGACGACCCGGAGGGCCGCGCGCCGGCCGGGGGAGCGGCCGCCGCGGGAGCAGGCGACAGGGACGACCGGGAAGGCGGGCCCGACCAAGCAGGAGAAAGGAGCCCGGCGCGCGAGCCGAGGAGGGGGAAAGGGGGCGCCGCGGGAGGGGGCGGGACCGCGGGCGGCCGCGCGAGGGGGAGACGGGAGGCGCGGGGAACGGCGGAGGGGCAGCAAGGGGGGAAGGACCCGGGGAAGGGCCAGAGGGGAGGGGGGAGGAAGCCGCGAGACGCCGCAGCGGAAAGGGGCCGCAGCGCGCCGGGAGGGAGAACCGCCGGAGGGGCGCGAGGGGCGGCAGGGGCGCGCGAACGGACGACGGGGACCGCAGGGACCCGCGCGAGGGGGCGCAGGAAAGGCCAGGCGCCCAGCGAGGGCGCGGGGGCCGCGCAGGAGGCCGCGCCCGGCGAGGCCGGGGCCGAAGACCGGGGGGGGGGCCAGAACCGGAGGAGGCCGCGCCAGGGCGGACAGGGAGCGGGACGGCGGGAGGCGCCCAGGGGAGGCAGCCGCGGCGCGAGGGGGGGCAGGCACGGGCCGGGGCCGCCCGAGCGGGAGCAGCAGGGGCACGCGGCCCGGCGCGGGGAGCAAGGGAGCGGGGGCGGGCCCGCGCGAGGCGGGCCCACCAGGCGGGCCCACGAGGCGGGCCCACAGGGGGGCCCACGGGCCACCGGGGGGGAGGCGAGCCGCGGCGGGAAAGGCGAGGCAGGGCAGGGAAAACAGGGGGCCCGGGAAGGGACGGAGACAGCGGGGGACGCGGGGAAGGGGGGCACGACCCGGGGAGGCCGCGCGCCGGGCCGGGGGAGAGCGCCGCCGCGGGAGAGGCGACGGAACGCCGGGAAGGCGGGCCCGACCACGCAGGGAAAGGAGCCCGCCGCGCGAGCGAGGAGGCGGAAACGGGGCGCCGCGGGAGGGGGCGGACGGCGCGGCGGCCGCGCGAGGGGAGAGGGGGAGGGCGGGAACGCGGGAGGGGCAGCAAGGGGGGGAAGGACCCGGGGAAGGGCCAGAGGGGAGGGGGAGGAGCCGCGAGACGCCGCAGCGGAAAGGGGCCGCAGCGCGCCGGGGGGAGAACCGCCGGGAGGGGCGCGAGGGGCGGCAGGGGCGCGCGGACGGGGACGGCAGGGACGGGGCCGCAGGGACCGCGCGGGGGCCGCAGGAAAGGCAGGCCCAGGCGAGGGGCGCGGGGCCGCGCGGGAGGCCGCGCCCGGCGAGGCCGGGCCGAAGACCGGGGGGGGAGGCGGGCCCGGAGGCGGGGGGGGCCACGGCGGGACGCCCCAGGGGGGGAGGCGGGCGGGGCAGGCGGCGGCGCAGGGGAGGGGCAGGCAGGGCGCGGGCCGCCCGAGGGGCAGCAGGGGCACGCGGCCCGGCGCGGGGAGCAAGGAGCGGGGGCGGGCCCGCGAGGCGGGCCCCCAGGCACGAGGCGGGCCCACAGGGCGGGGCCACGGGGCACATGGGGGGAGGCGAGCCGCGGGCGGGAAAGGCGAGGCAGGGCAAGGGAAAACAGGGGGCCCGGGAAGGGACGGAGACAGCGGGGGGGACGCGGGAAGGGGGCACGACCCGGGAGGGCGCGCGCCGGGCCGGGAGAGCGCCGCCGCGGA
>NW_017218022.1:0-12148 GCF_001704415.2 Capra hircus | reverse complement strand
GACTTAGTGATGAAACCACCACCACATTATTATCAAAGCCATCTGTATTTTTTGTAGCAAACTTTGAAAAAATATTGATAACTAGAAAAGAACACATTTAAATTTATTTGTATACAATTCAGAAAATCTACCTATCAGAGATGATCTAGCTTCATATTTTTGGTTTATTTCCTTTCCAATTTAAACATTTCCATGGTGTGAAAGTTGCTATACTTTGTTTAACCAAATCCTTAAGCTGAGAATAAAGATTATTTCTCATTTTACAGTACATGTTCTAAATAGTCAAAATATTTACCTAATTACTTGGTATAAATTCCCAGGAGTGAGACTTAAAATTTCCATGCAAGCATAAGTCATTTTTACCGCTCTTTGATCTGTATGTACCATCAAAGGACCAAACAAGAAGGAATGTTGAATACTTAGATCTGCCAAGGATGATGGCTACAATATTTGTTAAATGTGTATGGTATTCTTTTATGAGGCACTTGTCTCTTAATAGAAGACAAAAAATAATATCTCAGCCTTAATTTGTTGAGGGAAGTTGATGTTTTTTTTTCTGTCTTCCAACAAGCATTTGTATTTCTTTAATGAGCATTTCAGTTTATGGATCTTGCCAAACTTTTTGCTAGATTGCTTGGTTTATTACACACTTCTAGGAGCTATGTGTTGGCAATGTCAGACTTTTGTGAAGTGTATTATAGTTTTGAGTTTGTAACTTTCCGTTTCCTCTTTGACATGTAAGTGTTTGGCGATGTTGTAGCAAAGCCCATGAAGACTTTTCCTGCGTGCTCTGGCTTTCAATGTAATGCTTATTTATTAGTTTGCTGGGGCTGCCATGACAAAATAGCGCATCCCAGAAGCTTGAAGGGGAGACATTTGTTTTCTTGCAGCTCCAGAGGCTGGACATCCAAGACCATAGTGTGCTTGGGTTGATTCTCCCAAGGCCTTGCTCCCTGACGTGCAGACAACGCCTTTCTCTGGGTCTCACTTGCCCCTCCCCTGTGTGCACCCATTCCTGGGGTTTCTTTCTGTGTTCAGTTTCCTTTTCTACATGGACGAGAGTCATACTCGATTAGGGCACAACTTAAGGCCTCCATTTATTTATCTCTTTAGAAACTGTCTGCAGATACAGTCACATTCTGAGTCCCTGCAGGTTAGAGTGTCAACACATCTACCTGGGGGGACACAACCCAGTCCACCAGAGTTTATCAAGGTCTTCCCCATCTCAAGATTGCATGCATATTTACACTTTATTCTTAAGGTTTATGGTATCAAATTTTTATATTAAATGCCACTTGGAATTTATTTTGATATGTGGCACAAAAATCTTACTGAGAAGTAGATTATACAAGAAAAGCTTGTAGGTAATATAAGCGCATAATTTGCAGAATATTAAAAGCAAATTCTCATGTTCTCAGCTCTCATTTTGATTCTAATTTTCTGTATATCTCAATTCCATGTCATTCCCTTCCTTTTTTGAGATTTGCACGTGCATACGAGTTCCTAAAGAGTACACAGGCTTTCCCTCTTTTGTCCCTTTATGTAAGCAGAATCACAGTGATTATCCTTTTGTGACAAAGTATTTATTTTGTGTGTGGTATCGTTTCTGAGGTTCATTCATTCGTGTGCATCCATTGAATTACTTTACTGCTATATAGTAGTCCATACTTTAAACATACCAAATCCACCATTCTATTGTTGCTGGGTATTGGAGCTGTTTGCAGCTCTTTGCTGTTAGGAATATCATTCACATGTATCTGCTTTATGAGCTGGATGGGAATTAATGAAACCTGGGGTGTGCACTTGTCCAGCTGTGCTATGTTACAACAGTTGCCATTCCGATTAACAAGGAATGACAGTTTCTTCTGTTCCACATCCGGGCCAGGGTTTTCATAGTCACTCACGAATGTTTGCTCAAATGTGAGCTGTGAGATGGTGTTTTGTTGCAATTTTTAACTCGTATTTAATTTATCACAAATGAAATTGATCACATTTTAAATGTTCCTTGGACTTCCATGTTTCACCTTCCATGCAATGCCTGTTAACGTGTGTTTTTGACATCTACCTTAAAAAAAATATTGATTGGTGAAAGATCTTCACCCTTGTTGCGCATTCACTCCCACTCCCTGGCTTCTGCTTTCCTCATTTTGTGATGTCTTTTGATGAGCGGCAGTTGTTACTTGTAACACGATCATATTTATCCATCTTTTGCTTACCCATTTGTTTGGCTTTTTAAAGAAGTTCTTCATTCCCCCAGACATCATAATAGCATTCTGTTAGGTATGCTCCAAAAGGTTTCATGATTTTTGTCTTTCACAGTTAATGTCTATTAATACCTTCAATTTAAGTTTCAACTTACCTGCAGTTTATATTCATGCCTTGTCTCTGAAGAAAAACAGCTTTTTTTCCAGCAAAGCCTGTGGAGAGAAGATACCACCTTACCCTCTCCCCTCATCTCCCCTTCACTCACAGCCCCATCCCTAGAGGCTGTCAGAGATGCAAGAAATAAGAGAGAGCGAGAGGGCAGGACAGGGCAGGAAGAGAAGGATGGAGCTGATGCCTTCCGTGTGTGCTGTGGGATCTCTCCCCAGGAGGGAGCGTTTAAGTAAAGGCCTGAAGCCAGTGGAGGAATGAGCTGTCTGTCGCTGGAAGAGAAGCGTGTTTCAGGGAAATCAGAGAGAAGGGAAATGCTCTTTGACTGGAAGGGGCATGGATTTTTCAAAAGAACAGCCCAGGATGCCATGTGGTCCAAGCACCTGAGAGGAGAATGCAGGGAATGAGGTTCATTTTCACAAACGTTCCTGTTCTTCACACTAGCTGCCTCCACCTCCAGGTTAAAAAAAGTCCCACTTTTAAGACTCACCTGAACCTCCTCTCCCCATGGGACTGTCAGGGCTTCTAGACTCCTGGGCTGGGCGAGTGGACTCTCCACTGCCCTGTGACGGGGGTTGCTTTCTGTATTACCAGCAGAGAATGAGCTTCTCAAAGGGAGATTTTGTTCTTTATCACTAGTGATAAAAATGTCCGGTAAATATTGGATGAATTTACAACTAAATCCAAGAAGGAAGGATGCTACTTTTCTTCCATCTTCACCTTGGCCCATTAGAAACTGGGTACAGTAGGAACCCTGGGCTTCTGTTAAAAAGACTCTAGCAACGGTCAGGTCAGTCTTTAACCTTGTAGGTAGGTCCCAGGAATGAGACTCAGCCAAAGCTTCCCACCCTCCCCCTTACTGAGAGTTGGTGACCGGTGAGCCCTTCTCTCTGGGCTCCGCCCAGTGGGTGTCAACTTTCGCAGGCTCCGTGGGCTGATCTTCCACCTGGCTTGGCCTCTCCTTGGCCATACCAGATTCCCAAGTGCCCTCCTGGTTCAGGGACCAAGAAGCTGGTGTCATTACCTGCTGGTGTCATCACAGCCCTGGAACCCCAGCTGAATCACGTTTGCTTCTGGTGACAAGGGCGCCCGCCTGTCCCTGAACAGAGGGGCTGGCCATGCTGTCCTGGTCAGCTTCCCGCACGGACAGCTTCCTGTCATTTCACCTTGACTCGGCCTGCCCCTTTGCCTTATGGGGACGTCCTGGCCTGTCACAGACACTGCTGTTCCTCACCTTGAATGGGGAAGCAGGTAAGTCCTTATGACCCCGAGAATCCCCGGGTGGTGAGTTGTGTGGCCAGCCCTGGCCTTAGCACCCCAGGATGATCAGCGGGCCTAGCCCACAATGAATGTAGTCGATTCGTTCTGCCTGAGAGAGAGGACAAAAGGGTGGGTCCTGAAGGTATTTACTGAGTCAGGCATGCTGAGATCAGGCCTGGTTTTCCTGATGGGGAGTCTGAATCATCATTGAAAGACGGTAGCCTTCCCCAGCAGTCTGGGGGCTCAGGAAGCCCAGCCAGGCCTGCGGGCCCTCTGCTACCCCCCAAGTTAGCCCCGGCAGACAGCTGCTCCGGGGTCCATGGGCTGCTCTTCTCCTGGGGTTTTCTGGTGGTTTTAGTCCATTTTTTACCCTCACATCTCCTTGGACTATTCAGCAGAAGTGATGTGTGCCTTTTCCCTGAGATGCTGAACACAGTGGACATTCCTCCTTTTCTGTGACTGGAGTTTTGTGATCATCCTAAATAGCCAACAGAATCAGGTGCAAAGTGTCAGAAGAAGCATGTGTGAAAAAGGTCCCCAACCAGGAGAACAGGCGTGTCGTCAGGCCAAGCCCAGTGTGATGGAAGCTGGGCAGAGGTGGTGACGGGCAAGGAGGAGTAATGAGGGCTTATTTACTTTTCCTAACTTTAAAAAATATTAAGTTTTTATAGACTATATTTGAACATTTTGGTAGCTACAAAACAGATATATAAAATTTTCTCACTACCTTCTTCACAATAACTCAATTTCTCTCTGTGTTCTTAAACTTTGCTCAAATTTGAAAACTGAATGCAATGTGTGTCGATTCTTATTTCTTAGTGCTGACTGTGCATTGAGGAGAAAGGGTAGAGTGGGCCTAATGAAGCGCAGGGCGCTGGAGAGCAAACTACAGACTAGGGCGCTCCAAGCCCGCACTCTCCACAGTGAAATCAGTAAAACCACCAGGGTCTGTCAGCGCAGAGGACCCGAGAAGTAGCAACAATGATCTCTTTTCTGCTCCCACCATTGCCAGCCCTAGCAGGGGTCCAGAGTGGCTCCTGGGGTATGTGTGTGCCTCTATGTTTGTGTGTGTGTACGTGTTTGTGTGTGTGTGTGCCTGCTATGTGTGTGTGTGTGCGCGCATGTGTGTGTTTATGTGTGTGTGTGTGCGTGTGTGTGTGTGCGCGTGTGTGTGTGTGTGCGCGCGTGTGTGTGCTGTTGTGCATGTGTGTGCACGCGTGCATGTGTGTGCGTGTGCGTGCTTGCGTGTGTGTGTGTGTGCCTCGTATTTCTTCCTGCCACAGAAGTGAGTCTGGATGCTTCAAGTAAGCAGTGACCATGCCATGCAAACAGCGCGGTGAACAGGGTAGTGTCCTTGGGAGCTGAGTGTGCACAGAGTTTGTATAATGGGTCCAGGGGCAAACTTCCGATTGTTCCCGGTGGTTCACAGCTGTTTTGGTGAGCGGGAATGGTCTTCCCCTGGGATATCAGCTCAAAGCTGATGGAGGGAAGGACTACACAGGCGTGTGTTAGAGCCGGCAGCTCTGGGCACGCATGATTGGGCAAGCCAAGTGAACAGCTCGAGGCTCCTGACCTGAAGGAAGAGACTGTCGGACATAGGGATCCCAGGCCTGCAGAGTCCAGAGCTCTGATTGGCCCGCAGGGGCTCTGGGTGTTAGTGGAGCAGAGAGGTGGAGGGGCTGAGATGCCAGCTGCCTGTCCCAAGACTAGAGAAGGAGGGGGGCAGGAAAAGCACGTCGTGTGGCCCATCTTTGTTTCTGGCAACGTCTTTCTGTCCAGACACCAGGCTATAGGGAAGACTTGATTCTTGCTTGTTAGAACCGCTTTAGCTATTCTAACTCTTTATTCTTCCACTGCATTTTTAAAAAATGGTAAATGTGTGTATATATGCACCGCTGGAAGTGCTAGAACTTTGTTTTCATTTAGCGGTTTGCCATAGATATCCTTTCCAATACCTATAGATCTAACTCATTTAAATAACAGCAATAAACCAAAAAGCAAATTGATAGTTGTGTTATGTAAAAGCAGGGGTCCCTTGCCATGCTTTCTAAATATTCTGTGATTAAGTAATGCTGATGTCAACGATTGTTGTTATACGTGTAGTTGCACACCTGTTTCCTGTACACCATTTCTTGTCAGCTGGCTTTGCTTGCTAAAGACTAAAAGACCAATCACGTAGTCAAATTTTCAGTCCTTTCGCTTTATGGCTTCTGAGCCTTTGGGTTTTATTCTTCAGCAGCATCGCGACTCTGAAATTACAGAATGAAATGTCTCCCGCGCTCTCTCTCTTTGTGTTACCGTCACTGTTTCAGCCTGCAGTTCACACAGCCCAGCCCCCTGTAGAATCTCCCTTACTCAGGTTGCGGCCTGGGCCTTGCAATCTCGCGGGGAGGGCCTCTCCGCCGCGGCCTCCCGCTCTCCGCCCGCCCTGGGCCGCTCCGCGCCGTGCTGTCCCGAGCGGGGAGCCCCCTCCCGAGGCACAGGCCCCCCGGCGAGCTCGGGCGTTCGTGCGGTAGGCGCCACTGCGGCCTGCCGGCGACGGCGCCTCGTCCCGGGGACGCTCGAACCGGTTGTCGTGCGCCCCGGCGGCCGCTTGCAGAGCGTTTCTTTCCTTCGGCGACCTTCACAAGGGCTGCGATATAGCAGGCATACGCGGAAGGGAGCTCCAGAGGCCCGCAGCACTGGCGGCGATATCTCCGGTGCTGCGGAGGCCTGGGCACGCCTGCTCCTGCTGAAGATTGGATCTGCCGGGTGTTGGGCGGCTGCCTGGGGCCGGTGCGGGCGGGTTTGGCTGCTCGCTCGGGTCGACCAGCATCTCCCCGCGCCCATCCGTCCGCGGGGACTCGAACGGGAAGAAAGAGGATCTTTCCCGCCGGAGCGCTGGTGGCTCGGCGTCCAGACTCTTGGGTCACCGTTTAGGGCGTTTGTTTCCCTTCCTCGGTATCCCCGCTCCACACTCCGAGGTTTGGCCAGCCAGCACGTACCGTTCTCGGAGAGCTCGTTGGCGGGCCTGGACGCGTCCTGCTCCCGCTTGACTGGAGCGGGCAGGCTTGCGTGACGAGGCCGGCCCGTGTCTCCAGGAGCTGGGGAGCGGTTGAGACGTTTCTTCGGTCCCCGGGTACCGCCCGGGCTATAGTTCGCGGCTGAGACTGACGGTGCCCCACGCGGTGTCCTGGGCCACGTTGTTCAGTTTTTCCGTCTCAGCTGAGAGTTGCCTTGTATCCGTCGGCTGTCCCTGGATCACGGCCCTCCCCCCTGGAGTGGGGACGGTTCGAACGCGCGGAACAAGGCGACGCTGGGCTGCGCGCCCGGCTGGCACCGCGGGCTGTCGCCGCCTGGGGCCCAGGTCCGCAACAGAGACGGGAGGCGGGGAAGCTGCTCCCCGACGCCCACTGTCGTTTCTCCAGGCTCTGCGATCATACGAGGCCGGGCTGTGTCTACACGGGGACCGCTTGTTGTCCCACCTTTTCCCTTTGCGGCCCTGGACCCCACACTCACGAATCCCCTCACCGCGCGTGTTAACAGGGAACGCAGCGAGCGAGTAAAAAGGGAGCCTCATGCGCGGCTCCAGTCCTGCCTGGGTTCGGCGGTCAGAAGTGCCAAACAAATGCTTGAGGCACAGAAAGCGTCCGCGGCCGTCACGTGGAGGGTCCTAAGGAAACGCGAGCCTGGCGCCCCTTTAGTGTCAGAAAAGCCTGTGAACGGGAGGATGCGGGAGAGAAATGCAACCTCCAGCGCACTCGGAGGAAACGAGTGGTGATGCTGTGCCTTCTGCGCCCTACGATCCGGATTTGTCGCGGTGGTGTTCATGCTGTGTAGTTGCAGCTGGGTGATCACCGCCGACAGGTCGACTAGATAGCCAGACAACTTTGGTGCTTTGAAATTTGCTATAATGCAGTTTAGTAGGGAGAAAGTAGGGGCAACCCACTCCAATACTCTTTCCTGGAAAATCCCAGGGGCAGAGGAGCCTGATAGGCTGCAGTCCATAGGGTTGACTGACTTCACTTTCACTTTTCACTTTCATGCATTGAAGAAGGAAGTAGCAACCCATTCCAGTGTCCTTGCCTGCAGAATCCCAGGGACGGGGGACCTGGTGGGCTGCCGTCTATCGGGTCACACAGAGTCGGACACGACTGAAGCGACTTAGCAGCAGTAGCAGGTTTTAGTAGGTGAAAGAAATCTATAATAATGAAAATTACTATTAGCGTTGTTACTCGACGTTACGGTAATTATTACTGTTGTCTGTAATTATGAAGTTTATCCACACAACAGCTGCTCAGTTGAAGATGACCAAAGAGGAGTTTCAGTATGTCTAAGTACTTTAAAACCACAGAAAACTACAACCCAGGAGGCCTGGCCCCATTCCCCGCAGCAGCCATCTGGGAAATCCAGACCCCCAATCTCCGCTGCCATAGGCCTCAAGGTCCAGTTTCGGTCAGTGGCTTTGCTCCCGTATCCTTTCCAATTGGAAACATGGGGGGGAACATGCTCCTCTAAGCAATCCGCAGGGGCGCCTCCTCTTCCCCCGCAGCCGGCCTCCAGCTTCCCTACATCACTAGCTCTGAAGCAGGACGTGCCTTCCTGGTTTTCTACCACTCCTCTGCGTACCCCTAGTCCAGCCTAATGCAAGTGGTGCCGGCTGACCCCTTGCAACCCAGATAGTAGCCCGGAAATGCACTTCCTGATCTGTATTTTAAGGTCTTTTATAAACATAACGGAAGCATAATATTGAGTGAGGAACACGTCTAAAATTAAGGCTTTCCTATTTATAGGGCTCTTTATAACTTTTCCATCCTAAAACTAAAGCTATTCAAGGAGGGGAGAGAGGCTCAAGAAGCAAGTGATATACAAATATAAACTACATATGTAAGTAATTATGGCTAATTTGGATTGTCGTATGGCAGAAACCAACAGAAAATGGAAAAACAATTTTTCCCGATGAAAAAATTTTTGAAAGAAATGATACTAAAGCTATTTGAATGCCTTTTTGTATGCAAAGACCTAGTTCCACATTACTCTTTTCAGTTTTTCAGCAGAATTCGAAAATTGGCGTGACAAGAGGTTTAGACATCTTTTAAAAATTGCGTTCTAGAAACATCTATTTATGTATGTGTGTACTGCTCACTAGCCTTCATTTAATTGCCATACTTTGAAAAAAATTTGTTCTGGAAGGAATTGTTTTATTTTTTGCTTTGAGACCAATATTTTATGTTTTGTGTTTTTATTCATTACGGAATCTGAGCTGTGTGTCCTCCGGTTGATACTCGAAGACTCAAAGGGATCATTCAGCAGCTGTGGAACTTTTTCTGTGAGTAGCTCCCTCCTTTCTGACGCCCTGCCACACAGATCACAGCCTCGGTGGCCTCCCAGCTCACCCCTGTTCTCAATTCAGATTCTGCCAGAATGTTCATGGGCTCCTCTGCCTGCAGTTGCAGCATGAAGACCGCCTGAAGGCAGAGAGCGGCGGAGTCATCAGGTTGGTGTGTGTGCTCACCTTCACGCAAGGAACCTAGCCCTGGAACCCCACACTGCCTGCTGTTCAGGGTCTGAGAACAGTTTCCTATCTTGTTCAGCTTTCTAATTCCCAATGGTAGGTGAGCAAGTAGACACTGTTCCTCTTATCGTTGCAGGAAGGGGAACCCTCTCCAGGGCCCTAGAGTGGGCTCACACGTGCTGACAAAGCAAGAGACTTGGCTGGAGGGGCGCCCGGGAGGACAGCAGCAGGGTGAGGAAGCCCCAGGGGCCCTCTCCACCACGTGACCTGCAGTCTCAGGTTTTATGGTGATGGGGTTGGTTTCCAGGTTGTCTCTGGCCAAGCATTCTGACTCAGGGTTCGTTTCATGCATTTTGTTCAGCTTTCTAATTACCAGTTACTACTGCTGAGGAAGTCCATACACTCTTTGTATTTATTCGGAAGCAGAAATCGCATTTTATTTTAGGAGAAAATTATACTTTTGATGAAGAATTTAAAATCACCTAACCACCCGTGCTTGAAGGTGTCTTTTGTTTCATAGTCTTTGTTTTGCTCCTGAACATGTTAAAATAAAATGAAATATCAGGAGACACACTTAGATGGCTTTCCTCACCCCCTAGAAGAAGTTTATGCCAATAAATTGGGGGTAAGGTCTTATGAGTCTCTGAATTTGAGTCCTTCAGGTACTATCAAGTCACGAAGGCAGTTTTTGCTCCTGTTTTCATAAGATCTGTTGGTGTAATAAGTCACGCTAAATTTTCCCACAGCTTATACTGTGGAGAATTTTTTTTTTCCTGAATCCCAGTGTCCATCTTCTTGCATATCAGTGTTCATCCCCATGTGGATGGGCAAAAAGCATTATAATACTACATCATCCACCCAGTGGCCTGCTGTGCAGGAAAGTACGTCCTGAGGGAGGGCAGTTCCCCCGGCATTGTCAAATAAATAAAAGCAACATGTAGCAAAACACCGTGCTTAGTACACGCTATTTGTGTTTTCAGCTAGGGCATGGAGGAGAAATATACTTCCATGTTTGCTTACAGGGAACTCTAGAAGGACCCGTAAGAAACAAAACACTACCTGCGGAGGGCAGACGGCCCTGGGCACACAGGCTAAACGACAGGAGGCACAAATTAAGGCGAGTATATAATATATCTCTATTATAACCTCCTTGGAATTTTCAGTAAATTGAATTTTTTTAAACCTCCAAAGAATACAATGCATTGTACTGTTTTTATGTTACGATATTTACTGTTTTTACCAACTGAATGGATTTCTGGTTTGTTTTACCAAGGCTGTTGTTGGGCTTCTCAGAATGTTGTTTACTCATGAGTTTTTTCTGGTGGTTTTGATGTTTTTATTTTAACTTTGATAAAGAAAAAGATTTTTCTCAACACCTAGGTGGTTCATCCTTTTCTTTCTTCCTCCTTTCGGATACTTTGTATACTTTGTGGGTTTGGGCACTATTTTCATACCTTTGTTTGCAAGAAAGAGGATAAAGCTTCGCTAGTTTGCTAGGGTCGCCAGAATAAAACACCGCAGCCTGAGGCTTAAATAACAGCGCTGCCTCTAGGTTATCCAGCCTCATGGCATCCGCTGTGCAGAGCTCTCCCGAAGTGCTCTGCTTTGTCTAATCAGCAGTAATGTTTCCTCTGCTGTTACTGATTTTAGTTGTCTTTTCTCTTAGTCAATGTAGCTAAGGATTTGTTACTTATGTCAACCTGGTTGAAGTAACTTTTGTTTAAAATTGATTTCTTTGGTTTTCCTCTTCTGTATATTTAGCTGAGAGCTAATCTTTACTATTTTCATTCCTCCTTCTAGCTTTGAGTTTGGTTTGGTCTCCCTTTTCTGCCTAGGTGTAAAGATAGGTTGCTTATTTGAGCTTTCTTTTAAACGTATGCATTACCAGCTTTACATTTCGTTGTTGGTGTTTTGCAGAATCCCGTACATTGTGGTAGGTTCTGTTGATATTTCGGTTTGTCTCCAGGTATTTTCTGAGTTCCTGTTTTATTACTATTACTTTTTAGCCTACTGGTTATGTAAGAATGTGTTTAATCTTCACATATTGTGGATTTTCCCACCTTTCCTTCTACTATTAACTTTTCGATTCATTGCATTGTGACAGGAAACAGTTCCTTTGCATGATTTGAGTCTATTTATAGTAGACTTATTTTCTGGCCTAACATATGGTCAATTTTGGAGAATGTTCCCCGTGCACTTGTGAAAAGTATGGAGTCTGTCTGTCTCTGTCCGGGTCACACGTGCCCTAGGAGCACGGTTCTCAGGGGTCACCTCTCACTGTCGGGAGCAGCTGTTGGGTTGGGTGGTCATTTTCATGCATTACTAACAGGGGAGGTCACTGGGACAAAAGGGATGCCTTTCTGTCAGCCGGTGACTCTGAGTACCCCATTCTATGGCAGATAGGCCAAGAGTGCGCTCTGGTACGTCCTGGGATCCTCTCTCAGACTCACCCCTTGGCTACATTCTCAGAAACTGGAAAATTTAGCCCTGCAAAAGGTCTGGCCCAAATACAAACTCAGTTCAGTTCAGTCACTCAGTCATCTCCAACTCTTTGTGACCCCATGGACTGCAGCATGCCAGGCCTCCCTGTCCATCACCAACTCCCAGAGCTTACTCAAACTCATGTCCATCGAGTTGGTGATGCCATCCAACCATCTCATCCTCTGTTGTCCCTTCTTCTCCTGCTCTCAATCTCTCCCAGCATCAGTGTCTTTTCCAATGAGTCAGCTCTTCGCATCAGGTGTCCAAAATATTAGAATTTCAGCTTCAACATCAGTCCTTCCAATGAAACACCCAGGACTGATCTCCTTTAGAATGGACTGGTTGGATCTCTTTGCAGTCCAAGGGACTCTCAGGAGTCTTCTCCAACACCACAGTTCAAAAGCATCAATTCTTCTGCGCCCAGCCTTCTTCACAGTCCAGCTCTCACATCCATACATGACCACTGGAAAAACCATAGCCTTGACTAGATGGACCTTAGTTGGCAAATTAATGTCTCTGGGCTTTTGAGTATGCTATCTA
>NW_017218021.1:0-12148 GCF_001704415.2 Capra hircus | reverse complement strand
ACACAAGAGTCTTTAGGGCCAGGCATCGACGGGAGATCGCAATCACCGGAGGCCCCGAGCAACTCGATGGCGGATGGCTTTCCTGAGCCACCAGAAGCGGGTCCGAGGTCCCGTCGTACAGCTCGAGACCACTGCCGCCATCTCAGAGAATCCAGGGGTTTCCCCTCCAGGCGAGATGAGGAACCCATTTCGCCTGACGGGCGATCTGGCTAAAATCATCCTAACCTATGGAACTTCGAATGAGTGTCCCTTCACCCTTTTGCCGACACTCAAGAGTTCCCCACGCTAACCCGTCTCATCGGCAAAGGATAGCACGAGAGTCCGCCCACATCCAGAGCGAGCCCGTATTCCTCTCCTAGCATCGAGACAGCAGGGAATCCTTATCCTGCTCCTGTGTCGGGAAAAGAATTCCGGGTTCCTCGCATCTCAAAAGAAGAGGCCTCCCTTCCAGGAAAGGCGAGAGAGGAACTCCAGAGGTCGTGCCACAGTTCCCAGAGTCACCAGATTAGGTCTCATCCAAGGGAAACCTGTTTTCCCTGCCACTGCTTCGACTTTTCAACAAACACGATCGACCTAACCACCCCGGTCGGAGGGCCACGGGACATGCCCCAATGCTTCGGGAAGCTCTCGGGCGAACTCCTCATGGGTAAAGCTCGACGGAAGACACACTTGACCACGCAAGGAAGCGTGACACCTTGCGCTTAAGCTCGGAGAGGAAAAGCCAGTGCATGCCCCAACTCGCGCACACACGACTGCTCCTGGGCAGGATCTCAGAAGTCTACCCCAAGATCAGACTGTCACACGGGAGCAGAATCTCAGGTTTTCCCGGCACCACTATCCACACAAGGTCTTAAGTCCCCGCATCGAGGGAAGACGACCGAGAGGCCCCGCAAACTCGCAGTGACTGGCTTCTTTCTCGATGGCCCACAGAAGGCGGGTCCCGAGTTCCGTGTAAGTCCAGAGCGCCTGCAACTCCGAGAAACCAGCGAGCTTTCTATTCTCTCTGCGCGGGGCAAATCGAGTCGGTGCCGGAACCTGAGGATTCCTCTCCAGTGCTGACATGGATCTTGGGGTACTTCTGCAGTCTCCCCAGGGGAGTCAGTCCTCCTCTGGAAGGGGCATGCACCTGTGCTTTCCTCCCGAGCTGTAGCAGCAGTGTCACTTCCTTCGCGTGGATCAAGGATCTGTGTCTTTCCCTCGAGGCTTTCCCATGAGGAGTTCCCACGAGGCTTTCCCACAGGGCTGTCCACGTGCCACCGTGGGTAGGTCGATCGTGAGCTTGAAAGTCGAGGCAGTGCAGGAAAACAGGTTTCCCTGGAATGGACTGAGACTTCTGGGGGACTCTGGGAATGGTGGAACGACCCTGGAGTTCCTTTCGCCTTTTCCTGTGGAGAGCGCCTCTTCTTGAGATGCGAAAGGGAACTCCGGAATTCTTTCCCGACCACTCAGGGAAAGGATCCCTCTCTCTCGAGCTAGGAGGCGGAAACGGGCTCCTCTGGATGTGGGCGGGACTCTCGTGCTTCCTCTCGAGTGGAGACGGTATGTCGGGGAACTTCTTGAGTTGCGGCAAGGGTGTGAAGGACCCTTTCGAAGTTCCATAGGTTAGGTGTGATTAGCCTCGAGATGCCTCAGCGGAAATGGGCCTCATCTCGCCTGGAGGGAGAACCTCCTGGATTTTTCTCGAGTTGTGGCAGGTTCTCTCGACTCTCGACAGGAATCTCAGGCACCCGCTGGTGGCCTCAGAAAAGGCCAGTCCCCATGCGAGTTGCTCGGGGGCCTCTCGGGATTCCTCTCCCGTCAATGCCGGGGCCTAAGATCTTGTGTGTGTGGGTGCCGGAACCTGAGGATTCCTCTCCAGTGCCGACATGGATCTTGGGGTACTTCTGGAGTCTCCCCAGGGTAGTCAGTCCTCTTCTCGAGTGGGGCATGCACGTGCGATTTCTTCCCGAGCTGAAGCAGCAGTGTCGATTCCCTTCGCGAGGATCAAGGGATCAGGGCCTTTCCCTCGTGGCTTTCCACGAGGCTTTCCCACAGGGCTGTCCCACGTGCCGCCGTGGTGTGAGTCGATCCTCGGCTTGAAAGTCGAGGCAGTGCAGGGAAAACAGTTTTCCCTGGAATGGACTGAGACATCTGGTGGACTCTGGGAATGTGGCATGACCCTGGAGTTCCTCTCGCCTTTCCTGTGGAGAGCGCCTCCTCTTGAGATGCGTCGGGAACGCCCGGATTTCTTTCCCGACCACGCAGCGAAATGATCCCTCCTCTCGAGCTAGGAGGCGAAACAGGGCTCCTCTGGATGGGCGGGACTCTCGTGCTTCCTCTCGAGTGGAGACGGGTATGTCGGGGTAACTTCTTGAGTTGCAGCAAGGGTGTGAAGGATCCTTTGGAAGTTCCAGAGTTTAGGTGTGATTAGCCTCGAGGCGCCTCAGCGGAAATGGGCCTCATCTCGCCTGGAGGGGAGAACCTCCTGGATTTTCTCGAGTTGCGGCAGGTGCTCTCGACTTACGATGGGGACCTCAGGGACCCGCTCTGATTTCCTCAGGAAAGGCCAGTTCCCAATCGAGTTGTTTGGGGGCATCTCGGAATTCCTCTCCCGTCAATGCCGGCGCCTTATACCTTGTGTGGAGTCAGGTGCTGGAACCTGAGAATAACTCTCCAGTGCTTACATGGTTCTTGGGGTACTTCTGGAGTCTCCCAGGTGAGTCAGTCCTCATCTCTAGTGGGGGCATTCATGTGCACTTTCCTCCAGAGCTGTAGCAGCAGTGTCCCGCTTCCCTTCGCAGGATCCAGGGATCTCTGGCTTTATCTGGAGGCTTTCCCACGATGTTTTTTTCATGAGGATTTCCCACAGGGCTGTCCCACTTGCCACCGTGGTGTGAGTCGTTCCTCGGATTGAAAGTCGAGGCAGTGCAGGGAAAACAGGTTTCCCTGGAATGGACTGAGACATCTGGGGGCTCTGGGAATGGTGGCACCACCCTGGAGTTCCTCTCGCCTTTCCTGTGGAGAGCACCTCCCCTTGAGATGTGACGGAAACACCGGGAATTCTTTCCCGACCACGCAGGGAAAGGATCCCTCCTCTCGAGCTAGGAGGCCGGAAACGGGGCTCCTCTGGGTGTGGGCAGGAGTCTCGTGCTTCCTCTCGAGTGGAGAGACTGGTATGTCGGGGATCTTCTTGAATTGCAGCAAGGTGTGTGAAGGACCCTTTGGAAGTTCCAGAGCTTAGGTGTGATAAGATTCGAGACTCCTCAGCGGAAATGGGCCTCATCTCGCCTGGAGGGGAGAACCTCCTGGATTTTCTCGAGTTGCGGCAGGTGCTCTCAACTTACGACGGGTACCTCAGGGACCCGCTCTGGTGGCCTCAGGAAAGGCCAGTCCCCATGGAGTTGCTCGGGGGCCTCTCGGTATTCCTCTCCCGTCGATGCCGGGGGCCTAAGACCTTTTGTGGATTCGGTGCCAGAACCTGAGAATTCCTCTCCAGTGCTGACATGGATCTTGGGGTACTTCTGGAATCTCCCCAGGGGAGTCAGTCCTCGTCTCGAGTGGGGGCGATGCACGTGCGCTTTCCTCCCGAGCTGTAGCAGCAGTGTCACGCTTCCCTTCGCGATGAACAAGGGATCTGTGGCATTCCCTCAAGGCTTTCCCACGAGGCTTCCCACGAGGCTTTCCCACAGGGCTGTCCACGTGCCACCGTGGTGTGAGTCGATCCTCGGCCTTGAAAGTCGAGGCAGTCCAGGGAAACAGGTTTCCCTGGAATGGACTGAGACATCTGGGGGACTCTGGGAATGGTGGCACGACCCTGGAGTTCCTCTCGCCTTTCCTGTGGAGAGTGCCTCCTCTTGAGATGCGACGGGAACGCCGGGAATTCTTTCCCGACCACGCAGGGAAAGGATCCCTCCTCTCGAGCTAGGAAGCGGAAAAGGGGCTCCTAAGGATGAGGGCGGCACTCTCGTGCTTCCTCTCGAGTGGAGACGGGTATGTCGGGGAACTTCTTGAGTTGCAGCAAAGGTGTGAAGGACCCTTTGAAAGTTCCAGAGTTTAGGTGTGATAAGCCTCGAGACTCCTCAGCGGAAATGGGCCTCATCTCGCCTGGAGGGGAGAACCTCCTGGATTTTCTCGAGTTGCCGCAGGTGCTCTCGGCTTCCGACGGGGACCTCAGGGACACGCTCTAGTGCCCTCAGGAAAGGCCCGTCCCCATGCGAGTTGCTCGTGGGCCTCTAGCGATTCCTCTCCCGTCTATGCCGGGGCCTGAGACATTGTGTGGAGTCGGTGCTGGAACCTGAGGATTCCTCTCCAGTTCTGACATGGATCTTGGGGTACTTCTGGAGTCTCCCAGGGGAGTCAGTCCTCGTCGCGAGTGTGGCGTGCACGTGCGCTTTCCTCCCGAGCTTTAGCAGCAGTGTCACGCTTCCCTTTGCGTGGATCCAGGGATCTGTGGCTTTCTCAGTAGGCTTTCCCACGAGGCTTTCCCACTAGGCTTTTCACAGGGCTCTCCCACGTGCCACCGAGTTCTGAGTCGATCCTCGGCTTGAAAGTCGAGGCATTGCGGGGAAAACAGTTTTCCCTGGAATCGACTGAGACATCTGGGGGCTCTGGGAATGGTGGCACGACCCTGAGTTCCTCTCTCCTTTCCTGTGGAGAGCGCCTCTTCTTGAGATGGGACGGGAACGCCGGAAATTCTTTCCCGACCACGAAGGGAAAGGATCCCTTCTCTCGAGCTATGAGGCTGAAACGGGGCTCTTCTGGTTGTGGGCGGGACTCTCGTGCTTCCATTTCGAGTGGAAAAGGGTATGTCGGGGAACTTCTTGAGTTGCAGCAATGGTGTGAAGGGCCCTTTGGAAGTTCCAGAGGTTAGGTGTGATTAGCCTCGAGATGCCTCAGCGCAAATGGGTCTCATCTCGCCTGGAGGTGAGAACCTCCTGGATTTTCTCGAGTTGCGCCAGGTGCTCTCGACTTACGACGGGGACCTCAGGGACCCGCTTTGGTGGCCTCAGGAAAGGCCAGTCCCCATGCGAGTTGCTCGGGAGCCTCTCGTGACGTCTCTCCCTCTCCAATGCTGTCTTGGATCTTGACTGGCCTTTCCTGAGGCCACCAGAGCGGGTCCCTGCGGTCCCCATTGTAAGTCGAGAGCACCTGCCGCAACTGGAGAAAATCAAGGTTGTTCTCCCCTCCAGGCAAAATGAAGCCTATTTCCGCTGACACATCTCAAGGCTAAGCACACTTAAACCCTGGAACTTCCAAAGGGTCCTTCACACCCTTGCTGCAAATCAAGAAGTTCCCCGACATACCCGTCTGCACTTAAGAGGAAGCACGATAGTTCCGCCCACATCCAGAGGAGCCCCGTTTCCGCCTCATAGCTCGAGAGGAGGGATCCTTTCCCTTCGAGGTCGGGAAAGAATTCCCGGCGTTCTCGTCGCATCTCAAGAGGAGGCGCTCTCCACAGGAAAGGCGAGAGGAACTCCAGGGACATGCCACCATTCTCCGAGTCCCCCAGATGTCTCAGTCCATTCCAGGGAAACCTGTTTCCCCACACTGACTCGACTTTCAAGCCGAGGATCGACTCACACCACTGTGGCACGTGGGACAGCCCTGTGGCAAAGCCTCGTGGGAAAGCCTCGTGGGAAAGCCTCGAGGGAAAGCTACAGATACCTTGATCCACGAGATGGGAAGCGCGACACTGCTGCTACCGCTCGGGAGGAAAGCGCACGTGCATGACCCCACTCGAACCGAGGACTGACGCAAGCTTGGGAGACTCCAGAAGTACGCCAAGATCCATGTCAGCACTGGAGAGGAATCCTCAGGTTCCGGTCCCGACTCCACACAAAGTCTTAGGCCCCGGCATAGACGGGAGAGGAATCCTGAGAGGCCCCCTAGCACCTCGCATGGGGACTGGCCTTTCCTGAGGTCACCAGAGCGGGTCCCTGATGTCTCCGTCGTAACTCGAGAGCACCTGACGCAACTCGAGAAAATCCAGGAGGTTCTCCCCTGCAGGCGATTGAGGCCCGTTTCCACTGAGGTGTCTCGAGGCTAATCACACCTAACCTCTGGAACTTACAAAGGGTCCTTCACACCCTTGCTGCAACTCAAGAAGTTCCCCGACATACCCGTCTCCGCTCGAGAAGAATCACGAGAGTCCCGCCCTCATCCAGAGAAGCCCCGTTTCCGCCTCCCAGCTCGAGAGGAGGATTCCTTTCCCTGCCTGGTCGGGAAAGAATTCCCGGCGTTCCCGTCGCATCTCAAGAAGAGGCGCTCTCCACAGGAAAGGCGAGAGGAACTCCAGGGTCGTGCCACCATTCCCAGAGTCCCCCAGATGTCTCAGTTCATACCAGGGAAACCTGCTTTCCCTGTATTGCCTCGACATTCAAGCCGAGGATTGACTCACACCACGGTGGCACGTGGGACAGCCTTGTGGGAGAGCCTCGTGGGAAAGCCTCGTTGGAAAGCCTCGAGGGAAAGCCAGAGATCCCTTGATCCATGGGAAGGGAAGCGTGACACTGCGGCTACAGCTGGGGAAGAAAGCGCACGTCCATGCCCCTACTGGAGACGAAAACTGACTCCCCTGGGGAGACTTCAGAAGTACCCCAAGTTCCATGTCAGCACTGGAGAGGAATCCTCAGGTTCTGGCACCGACTCCACACAAGGTTTTAGGTCCCGACATCGACGGGATAGGGATCCCGAGAGGCCCCCGAACATCTCGCATGGGGACTGGCCTTTCCTGAGGCCACCAGAGCAGGTCCCTGAGGTCCCCGTCGTAGGTCGAGAGCACCTGCCGCAACTCGAGAAAATCCAGGAGGTTCTCCCCTCCAGGCGAGATGAGGCCCATTTCCGCTGAGGCGTCTCGAGGCGATTCACACCTAACCTCTGGAACTTCCAAAGGGTCCTTCACACCCTTGCTGCAACTAAAGAAGTTCCCCGACATATCCGTCTCGACTCGAGAGGAAGCACGACAGTCCCGCCCACATGCAGAGCAGCCCCGTTTCCGCCTCCTAGCTCGAGAGGAGGGATCCTTTCCCTGCGTGATCTGTAAAGAATTCCCGGCGTTCCCATCGCATCTCAAGAGGAGGCGCTCTTGACATGAAAGGCGAGAGGAACTCCAGGGTTGTGCCACCATTCCCAGAGTCCCCCAGATGTCTCAGTCCATTCCAGGGAAACCTGTTTTCCCTGCACTGCCTCGACTTTCAAGCCGAGGATCGACACACACCACGGTGGCATGTAGGACAGCCCTGTGGGATAGCCTCGTGGGAAAGCCTCGTGGGAAAGCCTCGAGGGAAAGCCACAGATCCCTTAATCCACGTGAAGGGAAGCGTGACACTGCTGCTAAAGCTCGGGAGGAAAGCGCACGTGCAGGCCTCAACTCGAGACGAGGACTGAATCCCCTGGAGAGACTCCAGAAGTGCCCCAAGGTCCATGTCAGCACTGGGGAGGAATGCTCAGGTTCCGGTACCGACTCCACACAAGGTCTTAGGCCCCGGCATCGACGGGAGAGGAATCCCGAGAGGCCCCCGAGCAACTCGCATGGGGACTGACCTTTCCTGAGGCCACCAGAGCGGGTCCCTGAGGTCCCCGTCGTAAGTCGAGAGCACCTGACGCAACTCGAGAAAATCCAGGAGGTTCTCCCCTCCAGGCGAGATGAGGCCCATTTCCGCTGAGGCGTCTCGAGGCTAATCACACCTAACCTCTGGAACTAACAAAGGGTCCTTCACACCCTTGCTGCAACTCAAGAAGTTCCCCGACATACCTGTCTCCACTCGAGAGGAATCAGGAGAGTCCCTCCCTCATCCAGAGGAGCCCCGTTTCCGCCTCCTAGCTCGAGAGCAGGGATCCTTTCCCTGCGTGGTCGGGAAAGAATTCCCGGCGTTCCCGTCGCATCTCAAGGGTTGGGGCTCTCCACAGGAAGGGCGAGAGGTACTCCAGGGTCGTGCCACCATTCCCAGAGTCCCCCAGATATTTCAGTCCATTCCAGGGAAACCTGTTTTCCCTGCACTGCCACGACTTTCAAGCCGAGGATCGACTCACAACATGGTGGCACGTGGGACAGCCCTGTGCGAAAGCCTCGTGGGCAAGCCTCGAGGGAAAGCCACAGATCCCTTGATCCCCGCGAAGGGAAGCGTGACACTGCTGCTACAGCTCGGGAGGAAAGGGCACGTGCATGCCCCCACTCGCGACAAAGACTGACTACCCTGGGGAGACTCCAGAAGTATCCCAAGATCCATGACAGCACTGGAGAGGAATCCTCCGTTTCCGGCACCGACTCCACACAAGGTCTTATGCCGGGGTCCAGCCCCGGTGCATCCAGGGAATTCGAAGGGTGGATGGCGTTGTCATGGAAATTCTTGTTTATTTATTAATGTAAGATTAGATTAGGAAACTATAGTGTGGTAAGAAGATTAAGTGGAGGAAGAGGGCTGAATAGCTTGGTTTACTCGGAAGGCCAATAAAATTCCAGACAAGGAATTTGCACCACCTACGTTGGGCCACCGGCGCCCGCTTGAATATCTAAGGGTGCCTCACCTTAAGCTCCCTTTCGTGCGGGTCTTAACAGCCAGGGCAAGTAAGTAGACCTGGCGAGCCTCCGCACTCCAGGTGGAGATTCAGCCTGAAGTTAAAGTAAAGAGCAGAGAGAAGGAAAGGTAGAGAAGAAGAAAGAGAGAGAAAGACACGGGGGGAGCCAGAGTCCCAAGAAACCAGGCTGAGAGACTAGTTCGAGAAGCTGGTCCGAGAAACTGGCCCCCGGCCCCTGGCCTCCTCCTTTATTGTTCAGAAGGCCTTTTATACTTTTGATAAAACAAGGAGATCAATGGATAACACAAAATTATGTAGCGTTCACAACCCAGATTCTTTCTGTATATCATTTTGTATACAAAAGGTCTCAGGTGATTTACATTATCTTCTGGCCAAGAAGCTTGTTAACACTTTTTGGCTCTCTTCCTTAATGAATGTTAATTTTGTTTCCCCTGAAGTGTTTTTTCTTTAATCTGCATCTCCTTAAAGCATTAAAGTTACATCTCTATAGAACAAAGGTGCAGTGGGTTATAATAAAGAAGGTACTTAACTCAAAGATCTAATGTTGCTAATACCAGGTCTACTACTTGTTTTTCTATATACCAACTATATCTAAAAATAAAGGATATGAAAATTTGGCAGCAAGCATTGACCCAAAAAATGAAACTTTTAATCAGTCCTATTCTAAAGATTTTGACTCCTCGAAAGCTCCTGCATTCGTAGGATGTTTTAAGCTTCCTGTGCCTCCTGCGGTCAGGAGGCCTCAAACAATCACAAGCGCAGCTGTACGAGTCCTACAGGCAGGCTAGAAAGCCATCAGAGGGTTTTTGGATTGAAACACTCTTTAAAATGCAGAAGACTAACGCGCTGAATTGACTTTTTCCAGAAAAGGTCAGAAGAGTGAAAAAGCAGAGCACAAAAACCGGCAGATTTTTGTTGGGGTACATGCTTAAAAATTTCCAGAGGGGTCCCTGAAGTCTGAGCACGCCTTGCGTATGTCAGCTTCCTTCCTCATGACCTTGTCACGGGCGGGCTTCCTCACACTGGCTCCCGGCAGTCTTAGGCCCTGGCATCGACGGGAGAGGAATCCGAGAGGCCCCAGAGCAACTCGCATGGGGACTGGCCTTTCCTGAGGCCACCAAGGCGGGTCCCTGAGGTCCCCGGCGTAAGTTGAGAGCACCTGCCGCAACTCGAGAAAATCCAGGAGGTTCCCCCTCCAGGCGAGATGAGGCCCATTTCCGCTGAGGCGTCTCGAGGCTAATCACACCTAACCTCTGGAACTTCCAAAGGGTCCTTCACACCCTTGCTGCAACTCAAGAAGTTCCGTGACATGCCCGTCTCCACTCGAGAGGAAGCACGAGAGTCCCGCCCTCATCCAGAGGAGCCCCGTTTCCGCCTCCTAGCTCGAGAGGAGGGATCCTTCCCCTGCGTGGTCGGGAAAGAATTCCCGGCGTTTCCCGTCGCATCTCAAGAGGAGGCGCTCTCCACAGGAAAGGCGAGAGGAACTCCAGGGTCGTGCCACCATTCCCAGAGTCCCCCAGATGTCTCAGTCCACTCCAGGGAAACCTGTTTTCCCTGCACTGCCTCGACTTTCAAGGCCGAGGATTGACTCACACCATGGTGGCTCGTGGGACAGCCCTGTGGGAAAGCCTCCTGGGCAAGCCTTGAGGGAAAGGCACAGATCCCTTGTTCCACGCGAAGGGAAGCGTGACACTGCTGCTACAGCTCGAGAGGAAATCGCACGTGCATGCCCCAATACGAGACGAGGACTGACTCCCCTGGGGAGACTCCAGAAATACCCTAAGATCGATGTCAGCACCGGAGAGGAAACCTCAGGTTCCGGCACCGACTCCACACAAGGTCTTAGGCCCCGCATCGACAGGAGAGGAATCCCGAGATGCCGTCGACCAATTCGCTGGGACTGGCCTTTCCTGAGGCCACCAGAGCGGGTCACTGAGGTCACCATCATAAGTCGAGAGCACCTGCCGCAACTCGAGAAAATCCAGGAGGTTCTCCTCCAGGCGAGATTAGGCCCATTTCCCCAGCAGCGTCTCGAGGCTAATCACACCTAACCTCTGGAACTTCCAAAGGGTCCTTCACACCCTTGCTGCAAGTCAAGAAGTTCCCCAACATACCCGTCTCCACTAGAGACGAAGCACGAGAGTCCCTCCCTCATCCAGAGGAGCCCCCGTTTCCGCCTCCTAGCTCGAGAGGAGGGATCTTTCCCTGCGTGGTCGGGAAAGAATTCCCGGCGTTCCCGTCGCAACTCAAGAGGAGGCGCTCTCCACAGGAAAGGCGAGAGGAACTCCAGGGTGGTGCCACCATTCCCAGAGTGCCCCAGATATCTCAGTCCATTCCAGGAAACCTGTTTCCCTGCACTGCCTCAACTTTCAAGCCGAGGATCGACTCACACCACGGTGGCACGTGGGACAGCCCTGGGAAAGCCTCGTGTGAAAGCCTCATGGGAAAGCCCCGAGGGAAAGCCACTGATCCCTTGATCCTCGGAAGGGAAGCGTGACACTGCTGCTGCAATTCGGGAGGAAAGCACACGTGCATGCCCCTACTTGAGACGAGGACTGACTCCCCTGGGGAGACTCCGGAGGTACCCCAAGATCCATGTCAGCACTGGAGAGTAATCCTCACGTTCCGGCTCCGACTCCACACAAGGTCTTAAGCCCCGGCATGGACGGCAGAGAAATCCCGAGAGGCCCCGAGCAACTCGCATGGGGACTGGCCTTTCCTGAGGCCCCCAGAGCGGGTCCCTGAGGTCTCCGTCGTAAGACGAGAGGACCTGCCGCAACTAGAAACAATCCAGGAGGTTGTCCCCTCCAGGCGAGATGAGGCCCATTTCCGCTGAGGCGTCTCGAGGCTAATCACACCTAACCTCTGGAACTTCCAAAGGGTCCTTCACACCCTTGCTGCAACTCAAGAAGTTCCCCGACATTCCCGTCTCTAATCCAGAGTAAGCACGAGAGCCCGCCCACATCCAGAGGAGCCCCGTTTCTGCCTCCTAGCTCGAGAGAGGGATCCTTTCCCTGCGTGGTCGGGAAGAATTCCCGGCATTCCCGTCGCATCTCAAGAGGAGCGCTCTCCACTGGAAGGCGAGAGGAACTCCCGGTCTTGCCACCATTCCCAGAGTCCCGCAGATGTCTAAGTCCATTCCAGGGAAATCTTTTTCCCTCGATTGCCGCGACTTTCAAGCCGAGGATCGACTCACACCACGGTGGCACGTGGGACAGCCCTGTGAGAAAGCCTTCTGGGAAAGCCTCGTGGGAGAGCCTCAAGGGAAAGGCACAATCTCTTGATCCAGGCGAAGGAAGAGTGACACTGCTGCTACAGCTCGGGAGGAAATCGCACGTGCATGCCCCCACTCGAGACGAGGACTGACTCCCCTGGGGAGACTCCAGAAATACCCCAAGATCCATGTCAGCACTGGAGAATCCTCAGGTTCCGGCACCGTCCCACAAGGTTTTAGCCCCGGCATCGACGGAGAAGAATCCGAGAGGCCCCGAGCAACTCGCCTTGGGACTGGCCTTTCCTGAGGCCACCAGAGCGGGTCCCTGAGGTCCCCTCGTAAGTCGAGAGCACATTCCAAAACTTGAGAACATCCAGGAGGTTCTCCCCTCCAGGCAAGATGAGGCCCATTTCGCAG
>NW_017218020.1:0-12148 GCF_001704415.2 Capra hircus | reverse complement strand
CGGGATTCCTCTCCCGTCGATGCCCGGGGCCTAAGGCATGTTGGAGTCGGTGCCGAAACCTGAGTATTCATCTCCAGTGCTGACATGGATCTTGGGGTACATCTGGAGTCTCCCCAGGGGAGTCAGTCGTCGTCTCGAGTGGTGCATGCACGTGTGCTTTACTCCAGTGCTCTGGCAGCAGTGTCACGCTTCCCTTCGCGTGGATCAAGGGACCTGTGGCTTTCCCTCGAGGCTTTCCCACGAGGCTTTTCCCAAGAGGCTTTCCCACAGGGCAGTCCTACGTGTCACTGTGTTGTGTGTTGATCCTAGGCTAGAAAGTCGAGGCAGTGCAGGGGAAACAGGTTTCCATGGAATGGACTGAGACATCTCGGGACTCTGGTAATGGTTGCAGGAATCTGGAGTTCCTCTCGCCTTTCCTGTGGAGAGCGCCTCCTCTTGAGATGAGACTGGAACTCCGGAATACTTGACCGACCACTCAGGGAAAGGATCCTCCTCTCGAGCTAGTAGGGCAGTAACGGGGCTCTCTCGATGTGGGGGATTCTCGGGCTTCCTCTCGAGTGGAGACGGTATGTCGGGGAACTTCTTGAGTTGCAGCAAGGGTGTGAAGGACCCTTTGGAAGTTCCAGAGGTTAGGTGTGATTAGCCTCCAGACGCCTCAGCGGAAATGGGCCTCATCTTGCCTGGAGGGGAGAACCTCCTGGATTTTCTCGAGTTGCGGCAGGTGCTCTCGACTTATGACGGGGACCTCAGGGACCCGCTCTGGTGGACTCAGGAAAGGCCAGTCCACATGCGCGTTGCTCAGGGCCTCTCGGATTCCTCTCCCGTCGATGCCGGGGCCTACGAACTTGTGTGAATTCGGTGCCGGAACTTGAGGATTCCTCTCCAATGCTGACGTGGATCTTGGGGTACTTCTGGAGTCTCCCCAGGGGAGTCAGTCCTCGTCTCCAGTGGGGCATGCACGTGCGCTTTCCTCCCCAGCTGTAGCAGCAGTGTTGCGCTTCCCTTCACCTGGATCACGGCATCTGTGGATTTCCTCGAGGCTTTCCCGTGAGCTTTCCCACGAGGCTTTCGCACAAGGCTGTCCCACGTGCCACGTGGTGTGAGTCGATCCTCGGCTTGAAAGTCGAGGCAGTGCACGGAAAACAGTTTCCCTGGAATGGACTGAGAGCATCTGGGGGACTCTGGGAATGGTGGCACGACCCTGGAGTTCCTTCGCCTTTCCTGTGGAGAGCGCCTCCTCTTGAGATGCGACGGGAACGCCGGAATTCTTTCCCGAACACGCAGGGAAAGGATCCCTCCTCTCAAGCTAGGAGGCGGAAACAGGGCTCTCTGCATGTGGGCGGGACTCTCGTGCTTCTCTCGAGTGGAGATGGGTATGTCGGGAACTTCTTGAGTTACAGCAAGGGTGTGAAGGACCTTTGTAAGTTCCAGAGGTTACGTGTGATTAGCCTTGAGACGCTCAGCGGAAATGGCCTCATCTCGCCTGAGGGGAGAACATCTGGATTTCTCGAGTTGCGAGAGGTACACTCGACTTACGACTGGGACGCAGGGACCCACTCTGGTGGCCTCTGGAAAGGCCAGTCCCCATGCGAGTTGCATGGGGGCTCTCAGGATTCCTCTCACGTCGATGCCAGGGCCTAAGACCTTTTGTGGAGACGGTGCAGAACCTGAGGATTCCTCTCCTGTGCTGACATGGATTTTGGGTACTTCAGGAGTCTCCCCACGGGAGTCAGTCCTCGTCTCGAATTGGGGCATGCAGGTGGGCTCTACTCCTGAGCTCTGGCTGCAGTGTCGCGCTTCCTTCGCAGGGAATAAGGGATCTGTGGCTTTCCTCGAGGCTTTCCCACGAGGGTTTCCCACAGGGTTGTCCCACGTGCCACCGTTGTGTGAGTCGATTCTACGCTTGAAAGTCAAGGCAGTGCATGGAAAACAGGTTTCCCTGGAATGGACTGAGATATCTGGGGGACTCTGGGAATGGTGGCACGACCCTGGAGTTCCTCTCGCCTTTCCTGTGGAGAGCGCCTCCTCTTCAGATGCTATGGGAACGCCGGGAATTCTTTCCGAACACGCAGGGAAAGGATACCACCTCTCGAGCTAGGAGGCGGAAACGGGGCTCCTCTGGATGTGGGCGAGACTCTCGTGCTACCTCTCGAGTGGAGACGGGGTATGTCGGGGAAATTCTTGAGTTGCAGCAATGGCGTGAAGGACGTTTGGAATTTTCAGAGGTTAGGTGTGATTAGCCTCGAAACACCTCAGCGGGAAATGGGCCTCATCTCGTCTGGAGGGGAGAAACTCCTGGATATTCTTGAGTTGTGGCAGGTGCTCTCGACTTACGACGGGTACCTCAGGGACCCACTCTGGTGGCCTCAAGAGAGACCAGTCCCCATGCGAATTGCTCGATTGCCTCTCGGGATTCCTCTCTCGTCGATGCCGGGCATAAGACCTTGTGTGGAGTCGGTGCCGGAACCTGAGGATTCCTCTCCAGTGCTGACATGGATCTTGGGGTACTTCTGGAGTCTCCCCAGGGGAGTCAGTCTTCGTCTCGAGTGGGGGCATGCACGTGCGCTTTCCTCCCCAGCTGTAGCAGCAGTGTTGCGCTTCCCTTCGCCTGAATCACGGCATCTGTGGATTTCCCTCGAGGCTTTCCCGCGAGGCTTTCGCAGGAGGCTTTCCCACAGGGCTGTCCCACGTGCCACCGTGGTGTGAGTCGATCCTCGGCTTGAAAGTCGAGGCAGTGCAGGGAAAACAGTTTTCCCTGGAATGGACTGAGACATCCGGGGACTCTGGGAATGGTGCCACGACCCTGGATTTTCCTCTCGCCTTTCCTGTGGAGAGCGCCTTCTCTTGAAATGCTATGGGAACCCTGGGATTTCTTTCCCGACCACGCAGGGAAAAGATCCCTCCTCTCGAGCTTGGAGGCGGAAACGGGGCTCCTCTGGATGTGAGCAGGACTCTCGTGCTTCCTCTCAAGTGGAGACGGGTATGTTGGGGAACTTCTTGAGTTGCAGCAAGGGTGTGAATAACCGTTTGGAAGTTCCAGAGGTTCGGTGTGATTAGCTTCGAGACGCCTTAGCGAACAAGGGCCTCATCTCGCCTGGAGCGGAAAACCTCCTGGATTTTCTCGAGTTGCGGCAGGTGATCTCGACTTACGACGGAGACCTCAGGGACCCGCTCTGGTGGACAAAGGTAAGCCAAGTCCCCATGGGAGTTGCACCGGGGTCTCTCGGGATTCCTCTCCCGTCCATGCGGGGCCTAAGTCCTTGTGTGGTGTCGGAGCCGGGACCTGAGGATTCCTCTGCAGTGCTGACATGGATGTTGGGATACTTCTGGAGTCTCCCCAGAGGAGTCAGTCCTCGTCTCGAGTGGGGTCATGCACGTGCGCTTTCCTCCGGAGCTGTAGCAGCAGTGTCACACTTCCCTTCGCGTGGATCAAAGCATCTGTGGCTTTCCCTCGAGGCTTTCCCATGACGCTTTCCCACGAGGCTTTCCCACAAGGCTTTCCCACGAGGCTTTCCCACAGGGCTGTCCCACGTGCCACCGTGGTGTGAGTCGATCCTCGGCTTGAAAGTCGAGGCAGTGCAGGGAATACAGGTTTCCCTGGAATGGACTGAGACATCTGGGGGACTCTGGGAATGGTGGCACGACCCTGGAGTTCCTCTCGCCTTTCATGTGGAGAGCGACTCCTCTTGAGATGCGACGGGAACCCCGGGAATTCTTTCCCGACCACACAGGGAAAGATCCCTCCTCTCGAGCTATGAGGCGGAAACGGGGCTCATCTTGATGTGCGCAGGACTCTCGTGCTTCCTCTCGAGTGGAGACGGGTATGTCGGGGAACTTCTTGTGTTGCAGCAAGGGTGTGAAAGACCCTTTGGAAGTTCCTAAGGATAGGTGTGATTAGCCGCGAGACGCCTCTGCAGAAATGGGCCTCATCTCGCCTGGAAGGGAGAACCTCCTGGATTTTCTCGAATTGCGGCAGGTGCTCGCAACTTACGACGGGGACCTCAGGGACCCGCTCTGGTGGCCTCAGGAAAGGCCAGTCCCCATGCGAGTTGCTCGGGGCCTCTCGGGATTCCTCTCCCGTCGAAGCCTGCGCCTAAGACCTTGTGTGGAGTCGGTCCCGGAACCTGAGGATTCCTCTCCAGTGCTGACATGGATCTTGGGGTACTTCTGGAGTCTCCCCAGGGGAGTCAGTCCTCGTCTCGAGAGGGGCATGCACGTGCGGTTTCCTCCCGAACTGCAGCAGCAGTGTCACGCTTCTCTTCGCGTGGATCAAGGGATCTGTGGCTTTCCCTCGAGGCTTTCCCACAGGGCTGTCCCACGTACCACCGTGGTGTGAGTCGATTCTCTGCTTGAAAGTCGAGGCAGTGCACGGAAAACAGTTTTCCCTGGAATGGACTGAGACATCTGGGGGACTCTGGGAATGGTGGCACCACCCTTGATTCCCTCTCGCCTTTCATGTGGAGAGCGCCTCCTCTTGAGATGCCACGGGAACACAAGGAATTCTTTCCCTTCCCTGCAGGGAAAGGATCCCTCCTCTCGAGCTAGGAGGCGGTAACGGGGCTTCTCTGGATGTGGGCGGGACGCTCGTGCTTCCTCTCGAGTGGAGACGGGTATGTCTGGGAACGTCTTGAGTTGCAGGAAGGGTGTGAAGAACCCTTTGTAATTTCCAGAGGTTAGGTGTGATTAGCCTTGAGACAGATCAGCGGAAATGGGCCTCATCTCGCCTGGAAGGGAGAACCTGCTGGATTTTCTCAAGTTGCGGCCGGTGCTCTGGACTTAGGACGGGGAACTCAGGGACCCGCTCTGGTGGCCTCAGGAAAGGCCAGTCCACAAGCGAGTTGCTCGGGGGCCTTCGGGATTCCTCTCCCATCGATGCCGGGGCCTAAAACCTTGTGTGGAGTCGATGCCGGAAACTAACGATTCCTCTCCAGTGCTGACATGGATCTTGGGGTACTTCTGGATTCTCCCCAGGGGAGTCAGTCGTTGTCTCGAGAGAGGGGCATGCACGCGTGCTTTCCTCCCGAGGTGCAGCAGCAGTGTCACGGTTCCCTTCGCGTGGATCAAGGGATCTGTCGCTTTCCCTGGAGGCTTTCCCACGAGGCTTTCCCACGAGGTTTTCCCACAGGGTTGTCCCACGTGCCACCATGGTGTGAGTCAATCCTCGGCTTGAAAGTCGAGGCAGTGCGGGGGGAAACAGGTTTCCCTGTAATAGACTGAGACATCTGGGGGATTTTGGGAATGGTGGCACGACCCTGGAGTTCCTCTCGGCTTTCCTGTGGAGAGCGCCTCCTCTTGAGGTGCGACGGACGCCGGGAATTCTTTCCCGAACACGCAGGGAAAGGATCCCTATTCTCGAGCTAGGAGACAGAAACGGGGCTCCTCTGGATGTGGGCCGGGCTCTCATGCTTCCTCTTGAGTGGAGACGGGTATGTCGGGAAACTTCTTGAGTTGCAGCAAGTCTGTGAAAGACCCTTTGGAAGTTCCAGAGGTTAGGTGTGATTAGCCTCGAGTCACCTCAGCGGAAATGGGCCTCATCTCGCCTGGAGGGGACAACCTCCTGGATTTTCTCAAGTTGCGGAAACTGCTCTCGACTTACGATGGGGACCACAGGGACCCGCTCTGGTGGCCTCAGGAAAGGCCAGTCCCCATGCGAGTTGCTCGGGAGGCTTTCCGGATTTCTCTCCCGTCGATGCCGGGGGCCTAAGACCTTGTGTGGAGTCGGTTCCGGAACCTGAGGATTGCTCTCCCAGTGCTGACATGGATCTTGGGGTACTTCTGGAGTCTACCCAGGGAGTCAGTCCTCGTCCCGAGTGGGGGCATGCACGTGCGCTTTCCTGCCGAGCTGTAGCGACAGTGTCACGCTTCTCTTCGCATGGGTCAAGAGATCTGTGCCTTTCCCTCGAGGCTTTCCCAAAGGGCTGTCCCACGTGCCACCGTGGTGTGAGTCGATGTCGATCCTCGGCTTGAAAGTCGAGGCAGTGCAGGGAAAACAGGTTTCCCTGGAATGGACTGAGACATCTTGGGGACTCTGGGAATGGTGGCACGACCCTGGAGTTCCTCTCGCCTTTCCTGTGGAGAGCGCCTCCTCTTGAGATGCGACGGGAACGCCGCGAATTCTTTGCCGACCACGAAATGAAATGATCCCTCCTCTCGAGCTAGGAGGCGGAAACTGGGCTCTTCTGGATGTGGGCGGGACTCTCGTGCTTCCTCTTGAGTGGATACGGGTATGTGGGGGAACTTCTTGAGTTGCAGCAAGGCTGTGAAGGACCCTTTGGAAGTTCCAGAGGTTAGGTGTGATTAGCCTCGAGTCGCCTCAGAGGAAATGGGCCTCATCTCGCCTGGAGGGGACAACCTCCTGGATTTTCTCGAGTTGCGGCAGGTGCTCTCGACTTACGACGGGGACCACAGTGACCCCCTCTGGAGGCCTCAGTAAATGCCAGTCCCCATGCGAGTTGCTAGGGAGCCTTTCGGGTTTTCTCTCCCGTCGATGCAGGGGCCTAAGACCTTGTGTGGAGTCGGGGCCAGAACCTGAGGATTCCTCTACAGTGCTGACATGGATCTTGGGGTACTTCTGGAGTCTCCCCAGTGGAGTCAGTCCTCGTCTCGAATGGGGGTATGCCGTGCGCTTTCCTCCAGAGCTGTAGCAGCGGTGTCATGCTTCCCTTCGCGTGGATCAAGGCATCTGTGGCTTTCCCTCGAAGCTTTCCCACGAGGCTTTCCCACAGGGCTGTCCCACGTGCCACCGTGGTGTGAGTCGATCCTCGGCTTAGAAAGTCAAGGCAGTGCAGGGAAAACAGGTTTCCCTGGAATGGACTGAGACATCTGGGGGACTCTGGGAATGGTGGCACGACCCTGGAGTTCCTCTCGCCTTTCCTGTGGAGAGCGCCTCATCTTGAGATGCGACGGGAACGCCGGAATTCATTCCCAACCACACAGGGAAAGGATCCCTCCTCTCGAGCTAGGAGACGGACACGGGGCTCCTCTGGATGTGGGCGGGACTCTCGTGCTTCCTCTCCAGTGGAGACGGATATGTCGGGGAACTTCATGAGTTGCAGCAAGGGTGTGAATGACCCTTTGGAAGTTCCAGAGTTTAGGTGTGATTAGCCTCGAGACGCCTCAGGGGAAATGGACCTCATCTCGCCTGGAGAGGAGAACCTCCTGGGTTTGCTCGAGTAGCGGCGGGTGTTCTCGACTTACGACGGGGACCTCAGGGACCCTCTCTGGTGGACTCAGGAAAGGCCAGTTCACATGCGCGTGCTCAGGGGCCTTTCGGGATTCCTCTCCCGTCGATGCCGGGGCCTAAGGCCATTGTGTGGAGTCGGTGCCGAAACCTGAGTATTCATCTCCAGTGCTGACATGGATCTTGGGGTACATCTGGAGTCTCCCCAGGGGAGTCAGTCGTCGTCTCGAGTGGGTGCATGCACGTGTGCTTTACTCCAGTGCTCTGGCAGCAGTGTCACGCTTCCCTTCGCGTGGATCAAGGGACCTGTGGCTTTCCCTCGAGGCTTTCCCACGAGGCTTTCCAAGAGGCTTTCCCACAGGGCAGTCCTACGTGTCACTGTGTTGTGTGTTGATCCTAGGCTAGAAAGTCGAGGCAGTGCAGGGGAAACAGGTTTCCATGGAATGGACTGAGACATCTCGGGGACTCTGGTAATGGTTGCAGGAATCTGGAGTTCCTCTCGCCTTTCCTGTGGAGAGCGCCTCCTCTTGAGATGAGACTGGAACTCCGGGAATACTTGACCGACCACTCAGGGAAAGGATCCCTCCTCTCGAGCTAGTAGGCAGTAACGGGGCTCTCTCGATGTGGGCGGGATTCTCGGGCTTCCTCTCGAGTGGAGACGGGTATGTCGGGGAACTTCTTGAGTTGCAGCAAGGGTGTGAAGGACCCTTTGGAAGTTCCAGAGGTTAGGTGTGATTAGCCTCCAGACGCCTCAGCGGAAATGGGCCTCATCTTGCCTGGAGGGGAGAACCTCCTGGATTTTCTCGAGTTGCGGCAGGTGCTCTCGACTTATGACGGGGACCTCAGGGACCCGCTCTGGTGGACTCAGGAAAGGCCAGTCCACATGCGCGTTGCTCAGGGGCCTCTCGGGATTCCTCTCCCGTCGATGCGGGGCCTACGAACTTGTGTGAATTCGGTGCCGGAACTTGAGGATTCCTCTCCAATGCTGACGTGGATCTTGGGGTACTTCTGGAGTCTCCCCAGGGGAGTCAGTCCTCGTCTCCAGTGGGGGCATGCACGTGCGCTTTCCTCCCCAGCTGTAGCAGCAGTGTTGCGCTTCCCTTCACCTGGATCACGGCATCTGTGGATTTCCCTCGAGGCTTTCCCGTGAGGCTTTCCCACGAGGCTTTCCCACAAGGCTGTCCCACGTGCCACCGTGGTGTGAGTCGATCCTCGGCTTGAAAGTCGAGGCAGTGCACGGAAAACAGTTTTCCCTGGAATGGACTGAGACATCTGGGGACTCTGGGAATGGTGGCACGACCCTGGAGTTCCTCTCGCCTTTCCTGTGGAGAGCGCCTCCTCTTGAGATGCGACGGGAACGCCGGGAATTCTTTCCCGAACACGCAGGGAAAGGATCCCTCCTCTCAAGCTAGGAGGCGGAAACAGGGCTCCTCTGCATGTGGCGGGACTCTCGTGCTTCCTCTCGAGTGGAGATGGGTATGTCGGGGAACTTCTTGAGTTACAGCAAGGGTGTGAAGGGACCCTTTGTAAGTTCCAGAGGTTACGTGTGATTAGCCTTGAGACGCCTCAGCGGAAATGGGCCTCATCTCGCCTGGAGGGGAGAACATCCTGGATTTTCTCGAGTTGCGAGAGGTACACTCGACTTACGACTGGGACCGCAGGGACCCACTCTGGTGGCTCTGGAAAGGCCAGTCCCCATGCGAGTTGCATGGGGGCCTCTCAGGATTCCTCTCACCGTCGATGCCAGGGCCTAAGACTTTTGTGGAGACGGTGCCAGAACCTGAGGATTCCTCTCCTGTGCTGACATGGATTTTGGGGTACTTCAGGAGTCTCCCCACGGGAGTCAGTCCTCGTCTCGAATTGGGGCATGCAGGTGGGCTCTACTCCTGAGCTCTGGCTGCAGTGTCGCGCTTCCCTTCGCAGGGAATAAGGGATCTGTGGCTTTCCCTCGAGGCTTCCCACGAGGGTTTCCCACAGGGTTGTCCCACGTGCCACCGTTGTGTGAGTCGATTCTACGCTTGAAAGTCAAGGCAGTGCATGGAAAACAGGTTTTCCCTGGAATGGACTGAGATATCTGGGGGACTCTGGGAATGGTGGCACGACCCTGGAGTTCCCCTCTCGCCTTTCCTGTGGAGAGCGCCTCCTCTTCAGATGCTATGGGAACGCCGGGAATTCTTTCCGAACACGCAGGGAAAGGATACCACCTCTCGAGCTAGGAGGCGGAAACGGGGCTCCTCTGGATGTGGGCGAGACTCTCGTGCTACCTCTCGAGTGGAGACGGGTATGTCGGGGAAATTCTTGAGTTGCAGCAATGGCGTGAAGGACCGTTTGGAATTTTCAGAGGTTAGGTGTGATTAGCCTCGAAACACCTCAGCGGAAATGGGGCCTCATCTCGTCTGGAGGGGAGAAACTCCTGGATATTCTTGAGTTGTGGCAGGTGCTCTCGACTTACGACGGGTACCTCAGGGACCCACTCTGGTGGCCTCAGAGAGGACCAGTCCCCATGCGAATTGCTCGATTGCTCTCGGGATTCCTCTCTCGTCGATGCCGGGCATAAGACCTTGTGTGGAGTCGGTGCCGGAACCTGAGGATTCCTCTCCAGTGCTGACATGGATCTTGGGGTACTTCTGGAGTCTCCCAGGGGAGTCAGTCTTCGTCTCGAGTGGGGGCATGCACGTGCGCTTTCCTCCCCAGCTGTAGCAGCAGTGTTGCGCTTCCCCTTCGCCTGAATCACGGGCATCTGGGATTTCCCTCGAGGCTTTCCCGCGAGGCTTTCGCAGGAGGCTTTCCCACAGGGCTGTCCCACGTGCCACCGTGGTGTGAGTCGATCCTCGGCTTGAAAGTCGAGGCAGTGCAGGGAAAACAGTTTTCCCTGGAATGGACTGAGACATCCGGGGGACTCTGGGAATGGTGCCACGACCCTGGATTTCCTCTCGCCTTTCCTGTGAGAGCGCCTTCTCTTGAAATGCTATGGGAACCCTGGGATTTCTTTCCCGACCACGCAGGGAAAAGATCCCTCCTCTCGAGCTTGGAGCGGAAACGGGGCTCCTCTGGATGTGAGCCAGGACTCTTCGTGCTTCCTCTCAAGTGGAGACGGGTATGTTGGGGAACTTTCTTGAGTTGCAGCAAGGGTGTGAATAACCGTTTGGAAGTTCCAGAGGTTTCGGTGTGATTAGCTTCGAGACGCCTTAGCGAACAAGGGCCTCATCTCGCCTGGAGCGGAAAACCTCCTGGATTTTCTCGAGTTGCGGCAGGTGATCTCGACTTACGACGGAGACCTCAGGGACCGCTCTGGTGGACAAAGGTAAGCCAAGTCCCCATGGGAGTTGCACCGGGGTCTCTCGGGATTCCTCTCCCGTCCATGCCGGGCCTAAGTCCTTGTGTGGTGTCGGAGCCGGACCTGAGGATTCCTCTGCAGTGCTGACATGGATGTTGGGATACTTCTGGAGTCTCCCAGAGGAGTCAGTCCTCGTCTCGAGTGGGTCATGCACGTGCGCTTTCCTCCGGAGCTGTAGCAGCAGTGTCACACTTCCCTTCGCGTGATCAAAGCATCTGTGGCTTTCCCTCGAGGCTTTCCCATGACGCTTTCCCACGAGGCTTTCCCACAAGGCTTTCCCACGAGGCTTTCCCACAGGGCTGTCCCACGTGCCACCGTGGTGTGAGTCGATCCTCGCTTGAAAGTCGAGGCAGTGCAGGGAATACAGGTTTCCCTGGAATGGACTGAGACATCTGGGGGACTCTGGGAATGGTGGCACGACCCTGGAGTTCTCTCGCCTTTCATGTGGAGAGCGACTCCTCTTGAGATGCGACGGGAACCCGGAATTCTTTCCCGACCACACAGGGAAAGATCCCTCCTCTCGAGCTATGAGGCGGAAACGGGGCTCATCTTGATGTGCGCAGGACTCTCGTGCTTCCTCTCGAGTGGAGACGGGTATGTCGGGGAACTTCTTGTGTTGCAGCAAGGGTGTGAAAGACCCTTTGGAAGTTCCTAAGGATAGGTGTGATTAGCCGCGAGACGCCTCTGCAGAAATGGGCCTCATCTCGCCTGGAAGGGAGAACCTCCTGGATTTTCTCGAATTGCGGCAGGTGCTCGCAACTTACGACGGGGACCTCAGGGACCCGCTCTGTGGCCTCAGGAAAGGCCAGTCCCCATGCGAGTTGCTCGGGGGCCTCTCGGGATTCCTCTCCCGTCGAAGCCTGCGCCTAAGACCTTGTGTGGAGTCGGTCCGGAACCTGAGGATTCCTCTCCAGTGCTGACATGGATCTTGGGGTACTTCTGGAGTCTCCCCAGGGAGTCAGTCCTCGTCTCGAGAGGGGGCATGCACGTGCGGTTTCCTCCCGAACTGCAGCAGCAGTGTCACGCTTCTCTTCGCGTGGATCAAGGGATCTGTGGCTTTCCCTCGAGCTTTCCCACAGGGCTGTCCACGTACCACCGTGGTGTGAGTCGATTCTCTGCTTGAAAGTCGAGGCAGTGCACGGAAAACAGTTTTCCCTGGAATGGACTGAGACATCTGGGGACTCTGGGAATGGTGGCACCACCCTTGATTCCCTCTCGCCTTTCATGTGGAGAGCGCTCCTCTTGAGATGCCACGGAACACAAGGAATTCTTTCCTTCCCTGCAGGAAAGGATCCCTCCTCTCGAGCTAGAGGCGGTAACGGGGCTTCTCTGGATGTGGGCGGGACGCTCGTGCTTCCTCTCGAGTGGAGACGGGTATGTCTGGAACGTCTTGAGTTGCAGGAAGGGTGTGAAGAACCCTTTGTAATTTCCAGAGGTTAGGTGTGATTAGCCTTGAGACAGATCAGCGAAATGGCCTCATCTCGCCTGGAAGGGAGAACCTGCTGGATTTTCTCAAGTTGCGGCGGTGCTCTGGACTTAGGACGGGGAACTCAGGGACCCGCTCTGGTGGCCTCAGGAAAGGCCAGTCCACAAGCGAGTTGCTCGGGGCCTTCGGGATTCCTCTCCCATCG
>NW_017218019.1:0-12150 GCF_001704415.2 Capra hircus | reverse complement strand
AAATTTTCATATCCTTTATTTTTAGATAGAGTTGGTATATTAAAAAGACAAGTAGTAGACCTGGTATTAGCAACATTAGATCTTTGAGTTAAGTACCTTCTTTGTTATAACCCACTGCACCTTTGTTCTATAGAGATTAACTTTAATGCTTTAAGGAAATGCAGATTAAAGAAAAAACACTTCAGAGGAAACAAAATTAACATTCATTAAGGAAGAGAGCCAAAAAGTGTTTAACAAGCCTCTTGGCCAGAAGATAATGTAAATCACCAGAGACCTTTTGTATACAAAATAATGTACAGAAAGAGTCTGGGGTGCGAACGCTACATAATTTTGTGTTACCCATTGAACTCCATGTTTTTCAAAAGTATAAAAGGCTTTATGAACAATAAAGGATGGCAGTTTCTCGGACCAGTTTCTCGAACTAGTCTCTCGGCCTGGTTTCTTGGGACTCAGGCTCCCCCCGTGTCTTTTTCTCTCTTTCTTCTTCTCTCCCTTTCCTTCTCTCTGCTTTTTACTTTAACTTCAGGCTGAATCTCCACCAGGGGCGCGGAGGCTCGTCAGGTCTACTTACTTGCCTGGCTGTTAAGACCTGCACGAAAGGGAGCTTAAGGCGAGGCACCCTTAGATATTCAAGCAGGGGCTGGTGGCCCAACGTAGATGGTGAAAATTCCTTGTCTGGAATTTTATTGGTCTTCCACGTAAACCAAGCTATTCAGCCGTTTTCCTCCAGTTAATCTTCTTACTACACTATAATTTCTTAATCTAATCTTACATTAATAAATAAAAAAGACTTTCCACGACAACGCCGTCCATCCGTCGAATTCCCTGGATCCAGCGGGGCTGGACCCCGGCAGACTGAGATATCTGGGGGACTCTTGGAATGGTGGCACGAGCCTGGAGTTCCTCCGCCTTTCCTGTGGAGAGCGCCTCCTCATGAGATGCGACGGGAACACCGGGAATTCTTTCCCGAACATGCAGGGAAAGGATACCTGACCTCCGAGGTGTGAGGCAGGAAAACGGGGCTCCTCTGGATGTGGGCGGGATTCTCGTGCTTCTTCTCGAGTGGAGTCAGGTATGTCGGAGAACTTCTTGAGTTGCAGCAAGGGTGCGAAGGAACCTTTGGAAGTTCCAGATGTTAGGTATGGTTAGCCTCGAGACGCCTCAGAGGAAAAGGGCCTCATCTCGCCTGGAGGGGAGAACGTCCTGGATTTTCTCGAGTTGCGGCAGGTGCTCTTGACTTACTACGGGGACCTCAGGGACCCGCTCTGGTGGCCTCAGGAAAGGCCAGTCCCCATGCAAGTTGCTCGGGGGGCCTCTCGAGATTCCTCTCCCGTCGATGCCGGGGCCTAAGACCCTGTGTGGAGTCGGTGCCGGAACCTGAGGTTTCCTCTCCAGTGCTGACATGGATCTTGGGGTACTTCTGGTGTTCCCCAGGGGTGTCAGTTTCGTCTCGAGTGGGGCCATGCACGTGCGCTTTCCTCCCGAGCTTTATCAGCAGTGTCACGCTTCCCTTCGCGTGGATCAAGGGATCTGTGGCTTTCCCTCGAGGCTTTCCCACGAGGCTTTCCCACAGGGCTGCCCCACGTGCCACTGTGGTGTGAGTCGATCCTCGGCTTGAAAGTCGAGGCAGTGCAGGGAAACCAGGTTCCCTGGAATGGACTGAGACATCTGGGGAACTCTGGCGATGGTGGCATGAACCTGGAGTTCCTCTCGCTTTTCCTCTGGAGAGCGCCTCCTCTTGAGATGCGACGGGAACGCCGCGAATTCTTTCGCCACCACGCAGGGAAAGGATCCCTCCTCTCGAGCTAGGAGGTGGAAACGGGGCTCCTCTGGATGTGGTCAGGACTCTCGTGCTTCCTCTCGAGTGGAGATGGGTATATCAGGGAACTTCTTGAGTTGCAGCAAGGGTGTGAAGGACCCTTTGGAAGTTCCTTAGGTAAAGTGTGATTAGCCTCGAGATACCTCAGCGGAAATGGGCCTCATGTCGCCTGGAGGGGAGAACATCCTGGATTTTCTCGATTTGCGGCAGGTGCTCTCGACTTACGACGGGTACCTCAGAGAACCGCTCTGGTGTCCTCAGGAAAGTCCAGTCCCATGCGAGTTGCTCGGGGGCCTCTCGGGATTCCTCTCACGTCGATGCCAGGGCCTAAGACCTTGTGTGGAGTCGGTGCCAGAACCTGAGGTTTCCTCTCCAGTGCTGACATGGATCTTGGGGTATTCTGGAGTCTCCCCAGGGGAGTCAGTCCTCGTCTCGAGTGGGGCATGCAAGTGCACTTTCCTCCCGAGCTGTAGCAGCAGTGTAACGCTACCCTTCCCGTGGAAAAAGGGATCTGTGGCATTCCCTCGAGGCTTTCCCACGAGGCTTTCCAAAGCGGCTTTCCCACGAGGCTTTCCCACAGGGCTGTCCCACATGCCACAGTGATGTGAGTCGATCCTCGGCTTGAAAGTCGAGGCAGTGCAGGGAAAACAGGTTTCCCTGGAATGGACTGAGACATCCAGGGGACTCTGGGAATGGTGGCACGACCCTGGAGTTCCTCTCGCCTTTCCTGTGGAGCGCGCCTCCTCTTGAGATGTGACGGGAACACCAGGAATTCTATCCCGACCACGCAGGGAAAGGATCCCTCCTCTCGAGCTAGGAGGCGGAAACGGGGCTCCTCTGGATGTGGGCGGGACTCTCGTGCTTCCTCTCGAGTGGAGACGGGTATGTCGGGGAACTTCTTGAGTTGCAGTAAGGGTGTGAAGGACCCTTTGGAAGTTCCAGAGGTAAGGTGTGATTAGCCTTGAGAAACCTCAGCGGTAATGGGACTCAGCTCGCCTGGAGGGGAGAACCTCCTGGATTTTCTCGAGCTGCGGCAGGTGCTCTCGACTTACGACGGGGACCTCAGGGACCCGCTGTGGTGGCCTCAGGAAAGGCCAGTCCCCATGCGAGTTCCTCTGAGGCCTCTCGGGATTCCTCTCACGTCGATGCAGGGGCCTAAGGTCTTGTGTGGAGTGGGTGCTGGAACCTGAGGATTCCTCTCCAGTGCTGACATGGATCTTGGGGTACTTCTGGAGTCTCCCCAGTGGAGTCAGCCCTCGTCTCGAGTTGGGGCATGCACTTGCGCTTTCCTCCCGAGCTGTAGCAGCAGTGTCGCGCTTCCATTCGCGAGGATCAAGGGATCTGTGGCTTTCCCTCGAGGCTTTCCCACGAGGCTTTCCCACGAGGCTTTCCCACAGGGCTGTCCTACGTGCCACCGTGGTGTGAGTCGATCCTCGTCTTGAAAGTCAAGGCAGTGCAGGGAAAACTGGTTTCCCTGGAATGGACGCAGACATTTGGGGGACTCTGGGAATGGTAGCACGACCCTGGAGTTCCTCTCGCCTTTCCTGTGGAGATCGCCTGCTCTTGAGATGCGACGAGAACACCTGGAATTCTTTCCCGACCACGCAGGGAAAGGATCCCTCCTCTCGAGCTAGGAGACGGAAACGGGGCTCCTCTGGATGTGGGGGGGACTCTCGTGCTTCCTCTCGAGTGGAGACGGGTATGTCGGGGAACTTCTTGAGGTGCAGCAAGGGTGTGAAGGACCCTTTGGAAGTTCCAGAGGTTAGGTGTGATTAGCCTCGAAACGCCTCAGCGGAAATGGGCCTCATCTCGCCTGCAGGGGAGACCTCCTGGATGTTCTCGAGTTGCGGCAGGTGCTCTCGACTTACGACGGGGACCTCAGGGACCCGCTCTGGTGGCCTCAGGAAAGGCCAGTCCCCATGCCAGTTGCTCGGGGGCCTCTCGGGATTCCTCTCCCGTCGATGCCGGGGCCTAAGACCTTGTGTGGAGTCAGTGCCGGAACCTGAGGATTCCTCACCAGTGCTGACATGGATCTTGGGGTACTTCTGGAGTCTCCCCAGGGGAGTCAGTCCTCGTATCGAGTGGGGGCATGCACGTGCGCTTTCCTCTCGAGCTGTAGCAGCAGTGTCGCGCTTCCATTCGCGTGGATCAGGGGATCTGTGGCTTTCCCTCGAGGCTTTCCCACGAGGCTTTCCCACGAGGCTTTCCCCCGAGGCTTTCCCACGAGGCTTTCCCACAGGGCTGCCCACGTGCCACTGTGGTGTGAGTCGATCCTCGGCTTGAAAGTCGAGGCAGTGCAGGGAAAACAGGTTCCCTGGAATGGACTGAGATATCTGGGGGACTCTGGCAATGGTGGCACGAACCTGGAGTTCCTCTCACTTTTCCTCTGGAGAGCGCCTCCTCTTGAGATGCGACGGGAACGCCGCGAATTCTTTCCCCACCACGCAGGGAAAGGATCAAACCTCTCGAGCTAGGAGGCGGAAACGTGGCTCCTCTTGATGTGGGCGGGACTTTCCTGCTTCCTCTCGAGTGGAGACGGGTATGTCGGGGAACTTCTTGAGGTGCAGCTAGGGTGTGAAGGACCCTTTGGAAGTTCCAGAGGTAAGGTGTGATTAGCCTCGAGATACCTCAGCGGAAATGGGCCTCATGTCGCCTGGAGGGGAGAACCTCCTGGATTTTCTCGAGTTGCGGCAGGTGCTCTCGACTTACGACTGGGACCTCAGGGACCCCCTCTGGTGGCCTCAGGAAAGGCCAGTCCCCATGGCGAGTTGCTCGGGGGCCTCTCGGGATTCCTCTCCCGTCGGTGCCGGGGCCTAAGACCTTGTGTGGAGTCAGTGCCGGAACCTGAGGATTCCTCTCCAGTGCCGACATGGATCTTCGGGACTTCTGGAGTCTCCCCAGGGGCGTAAGTCCTCGTCTCGAGTGGGGGAATGCACGTGCGCTTTCCTCCCGAGCTGTAGCTGCAGTGTCACGCTTCCCTTTGCGTGGATCAAGGGATCTGTGGCTTTCCCTCTAGACTTTCCCATGAGGCGTTCCCACGAGGCTTTCCCACAGGGCTTTCCCACGTGCCACGGTGGTGTGAGTCGATCCTCGGCTTTAAAGTCGAGGCAGTGAAGGGAAAACAGTTTTCCCTGGAATGGACTGAGACATCTGGGGGACTCAGGGAATGGTGGCACGACCCTCGAGTTCCTCTCGCCTTTCCTGTGGAGAGCGCCTCCTCTTGAGATGCCAAGGGAACGCCGGAAATTCTTTCCCCACCACGCAGGGAAAGGATCCCTCCTCTCGAGCTAGCAGGCGGAAACGGGGCCACTCTGGATATGGGCGGGACTCTCGGATTCCTCTTGAGTGGAGACGGGTATGTCGGGGAACTTCTTGAGTTGCAGCAAGGGTGTGAAGGACCCTTTGGAAGTTCCAGATGTTAGATGTGATTAGCCTCGAGACGCCTCAGCGGAAATGGGCCTCATCTCGCCTGGAGGGGAGAACCTCCTGGATGTTCTCGAGTTGCGGCAGGTGCTCTCGTCTTAAGACGGGGACCTCAGGGACCCGATCTGGTGGCCTCAGGAAAGGCCAGTCCCCATGCCAGTTGCTCGGGGGCCTCTCGGGATTCCTCTCCCGTCGATGCCGGGGCCTAAGACCTTGTGTGGAGTCGGTGCCGGAACCTGAGGATTCCTCTCCAATGCTGACATGGATCTTCGGGTACTTCTGGAGTCTCCCCATGGAGTCAGTCCTCGTCTCGAGTGGGGGCATGCACGTGCGCTTTCCTCCCGAGCTGTAGCAGCAGTGTCACTCTTCCCTACGCGTGGATCAAGGGATCTGTGGCTTTCCCTCGAGGCTTTCCCACGAGGCTTTCCCACGAGGCTTTCCCACAGGGCTGTCCAACGTGCCATCGTGGTGTGAGTCCATCCTCGGCTTGAAAGTCAAGGCAGTGCAGGGAAAACAGGTTTCCCTGGAATGGACTGAGACATCTGGGGGACTCTGGGAATGGGGCCTGATACTGGAGTTCCTCTCGCCTTTCCTGTGGAGAGCGCCTACTCTTGAGATGAGACGGGAACGCTAGGAATTCTTTCCCGACCACGCAGGGAAAGGATGCCTCCTCTCGAGCTAGCAGGTGGAAACGGAGCCACTCTGGATATGGGCGGGACCCTCGGGTTCCTCTTGAGTGGAGACGGGTATGTCAGGGAACTTCTTGAGTTGCAGCAAGGGTGTGAAGGACCCTTTGGAAGTTCCAGAGTTTAAGTGTGATTACCCTCTTGTTGCCTCAGCGGAAATGGGCCTCATGTCGGCTGGAGGGGAGAACATCCTGGATTTTCTCGAGTTGCGGCAGGTGCTCTCGACTTACGATGGGGTCCTCAGGGACCCGCTCTGGTGGCCTCAGGAAAGGCCAGTCCCCATGCGAGTTGCACGGGGGCCTCTCGGATTCCTCTCCCTGTCGATGCCGGGGCCTAAGATCTTGTGTGGAGTCGGTGCCGGAACCTGAATATTCCTCTCCAGTGCTGACATGGATCTTGGGGTACTTCTGGAGTCTCCCCAGGGCAGTCAGTCCTCTACTCAAGTGGGGCATGCACGTGCGCTTTCCTCCCGAGCTGTAACAGCAGAGTCACGCTTCCCTTCGCGTGGAACAACGGATCTGTGGCTTTCCCTCGAGGCTTTCCCAAGAGGCTATCACTCGAGGCTTTCCCACAGGGGTGTCCCACGTGCCACCGTGGTGTGAGTCGATCCTCGGCTTGAAAGTCGAGGCAGTGCAGGGAAAACAGGTTTCCCTGGAATGGACTGAGACATCTGGGGGACTCTGGGAATGGTGGCACGACCCTGGAGTTCCTCTCAGCGTTTCCTGTGGAGAGCGCCTCCTCTTGAGATGCACTGGAACGCCGGGAATTCTTTCCCGACCACGCAGGGAAAGGATCCTCCTCTCGAGGCTAGGAGCTGGAATCGGGGATCCTCTGGATGTTGGCGGGACTCTCGTGCTTCCTCTCGAGTGAGACGGGTATGTCGGGGAACTTCTATGAGTTGCAGCAAGGGTGTGAAGGACCCTTTGGAAGTTCCAGAGGTACGGTGTGATTAGCCTCGAGATACCTCGAGCGGAAAATGGGTCTCAGCTCGCCTGGAGGGGAGAACCTCCTGGATTTTCTCGAGTTGCGGCAGGTGCTCTCGACTTACGACGGGGACCTCAGGGACCCGCTCTGGGTGGCCTCAGGAAAGGCCAGTCCCCATGCGAGTTGCTCTGGGGCCTCTCGGGATTCCTCTCCGTCGATGCAGGGGCCTAAGACCTTGTGTGGAGTCGGTGCCGGAACCTGAGGATTCCTCTCCAGTGCTGACATGGATCTTGGGGTACTTCTGGAGTCTCCCCCAGGGGTCAGTCCTCGTCTCGAGTGGGGCCATGCACGTGCGCTTTCCTCCCGAGCTTTAGCAGCAGTGTCACGCTTCCCTTCGCGTGGATCAAGGGATCTGTGGCTTTCCCTCGAGGCTTTCCCACGAGGCTTTCCCACAGGGCTGTCCCACGTGCCACTGTGGTGTGAGTCGATCCTCGGCTTGAAAGTCGAGGCAGTGCAGGGAAACAGGTTTCCCTGAATGGACTGAGACATCTGGGGGACTCTGGGAATGGTGGCACGACCCTGGAGTTCCTCTCGCCTTTCCTGTGGAGAGCGCCTCCTCTTGAGATGCGACGGGAACGCCGGGAATTCTTTCCGACCACGCAGGAAAGGATCCCTCCTCTCGAGCTAGGAGGGAAACGGGGCTCCTCTGGATGTGGCGGGACTCTCGTGCTTCCTCTCGAGTGGAGACGGGTATGTCGGGAACTTCTTGAGTTGCAGCAAGGGTGTGAAGGACCCTTTGGAAGTTTCCAGGTAGGTGTGATTAGCCTCGAGACCTCAGCGGAAATGGGCCTCATCTCGCCTGGAGGGGAGAACCTCCTGGATTTTCTCGAGTTGCGGCAGGTGCTCTCGACTTACGACGGGGACCTCAGGACCGCTCTGGTGGCCTCAGGAAAGGCCAGTCCCATGCGAGTTGCTCGGGGGCCTCTCGGGATTCCTCTCCGTCGATGCGGGCCTAAGACCTTGTGTGGAGTCGGTGCCAGGAACCTGAGGATTCCTCTCCAGTGCTGACATGGATCTTGGGGTACTTCTGGAGTCCTGCCAGGGGGTCAGTTCTCGTATCGGTGGGGCATGCACGTGCCTTTTCTCGTGAGCTGTTATTGCAGCAGATGGTCGGTGTTCATTAGCGTGGAGATTAGGGGGATCTGTGTTTCTGCTAGAGGTTTCCACTGATGCTTTCACGAGGCTTTCCCCCGGACTTATCGCCACTGAGGACTTCCCACAGGGTGGCCCCACGATGCCACTGTGGATGTGAGTGTGATTACTCGCTTGAAGTCGGGGCGTGAATGGGGAAAGGGGAAACAGGTCCACTGAATGGATGAAGATAATCTGGAGGGACTCTGGGCAATGGTGGAGGCGAACTGGATTCATGCTCACATTTTCCTCTGGAGAGCGGCTCTCTTGAGATCGCGGGAACGCCTGCGAATTCGTTTTCCCCCCAGCAGGGAAAGATCAAACGCTCTCGAGCTACGAGCGGAAACGTGGCTCTCTTGATGTGGGCGGGACTTTCTGCTTCATCTCGGAGTGGAGACGGTATGATTCGGGGATACTCTGAGGTGCAGCTAGTGTTGAAGGACCTTTGGAGTTCAAGCGTAAGTAGATTAGCCTCGAGATACCTCAGCGGGAAATGGGACCTCATGTAGCTGAGGTAGAACCTATCTGGATTTTCTCGAGTTGTCGGACAGGTGCTCTCGATTACGACTGGACCATCAGGGACACCTCTGGTAGGCCTCCGAAGGCATCCCAGGGCGATTGAGCTCGGGCTCTGCGAGGATTCTACTCTCCGGGTGCAGGCTAGAGCGTTGTGTGGAGTCAGTGCGGAAACTGAGATTCGCTCTGCAGGTGCGATATGGATCTTCGGGGACTTCTGAGTTCCCCAGGGGCGTAAGTCCTCGTCTCGAGTGGGGAATTGCACGTGCGTTCCTCCCGATGCCTGTAAGTGGCCAAGTGTCCCGTTCCTCTTTGCGTGAGTCAAGGATCTGGCTTTCATCTGACTTTCCCATGAGGCGTTCACGAGGCTGTATCCACAGGCTTTCCACTGCACGGTGGTGTGAGTCGAGTCTCGGCTTTCAAGTGAGGCAGTGAAGGAAACGCTTCCCTGGATGGACGAGACATTTGGGGTACTCAGGGAATGTGGCACGAATCGAGTTTCTCTTCGCTTTACTGTGGAGAGCGTCCTCTTGAGATGCCAAGGGACCCGGAAATTCTTCCCAGGCACTGCAGGGAAAGGATCGGTCTCCTCTCGAGCTAGCAGGCGAAGGGGCCATCTGGATTATGGGAGGGCATTCCTCGATATATCTCTTGAGTGAAGCGGGTATGTACGCGGGACTTCTGAGTGCAGCAAGGTGTATAGACCTTTGAGAAGTTCAAGATGTTCTAGATGTGATTACTCGAGAATTCAGCGGAATGGGCATCATCTCGCTGGAGGGGAGAATCCTGGATGTTCCGGTTGCGAGGAGCTTTGTACTTACGGGGACCGATCAGGGACCGATCTGGTGGCCTCAGGAAAGGCCAGTCCTAATGCCCGTGTCGACGGGCCTCTCGATTCTTCCAGTCGATGCCGGACTAAGACGATTGTGTTGGGTCGATGCATGGAACATGAGGATCTCTCATGCTGAACATGGATTCGGGTACTTCTGGAGTCTCGCCATTGAGTCAGTCATTCAGTCTCGAGTGGGGGATCCGTAGCGCATTTCTCGCCGAGCTGTAAGGAGTGTCAACTTACCTCACGAGTGGATCAAAGGATCTGTGGTTCCTCGAGGACTTTCCCACGAGGCTTCCCACAGGCTGTCCACGTGCCTCGTGGTGTGAGTCATACTCGACTATGAAAGTAAGCAGTGCGGGAAAACAGTTTCCTGGAATGGACTGAGACATCTGGGGAACTTCTGGGAATGGGCTGATTCTGGAGTCTTCGCCTTTCTGTGGAGAGGCCTATGTTGAGATGAGACGGGAACGCTAGGAAATCTTTCCCGAGCACAGCAAGGGAAAGGATGGCTTCTCGAGTAGCAGGTGGACAGGAGCATCTGGATATGGGGCGCGACCTGGTTCATCTGATGAGACTGTATGTGGGAACTTTGAGTTGCAGCAAGGGTAGTGAAGGACCCTTTGAAGTTACAGAGTTTAAGTGGATTACCCTCTTGTTTGGCTCTCGGAATGGTCCTCATGTCGGCTGAGGGAAAACTCCCTGATTTTCTCGAGTTGCGAGTGCCTCTGCACTTACATGGGGTCTACAGGGACCGTCTGGTGCTCAGGAGGCAGTACAATGCGAGTTGCACGGGGAAACTCTCGGATTCCTCTCCTGTTCGATGCGGGGCACTAAGTCTTGTAGTGGAGTCGGTGCGGAACCATGAAATATTCTCTAAGTGCTGACTGGATCTTGGGTACTTCTGGAGTTCTCCCCAGGGAGTAGTACCTCTATTCAAGTGGGCATGCCACAGTGCGCTTTCTCCGAGCTGGACAGTCAGAGTCACGCTTCCTCTTCGAGTGGAACAACGGATCATGGTGCTTTCCTCGAGGTCTTTCCCAGAGGCATATCAACTGAAGCTTTCACATCCACGAGGGGTTCCAGTGCACGTGGTGTGAGTCGAGTCTCGCTTGAAAGTCGAGCGGTTGCAGGAAAACAGGTTTATTCCTGGAATGGACTGAGACATGTGGGAATCGGAAATGGTGCACCGTACCTGGATTCTCTGCATGGTTTCCGGTGGAGTAGCGCCATCTCTTGAGATCTACTGGAACGCCCGGAATTTTCTTTCCGCGAACAGCAGGAAGATGCTCCTCTCGGTTAGGACTGGAATGGGTCCTCATGGATAGTTGGGGGACTCTCGTGTTCACTCCACCCCTCGCCCCCTCTCGGAGTGCAAGACGGGTATTCGGAGGAACTTCTAGAGTTGCTGCAAGGTTGTGAAGGCCCTTTGGAAGTTCCAGAGTAGTGTGAACTTAGCCTCAGAGATTACCTGAGGGAATAGGTTCAGCTCGCGCTGGAGTGGAGACCTCGCTGGAATTTTCTCGAGTTCGGGCAGGTGCCTTAAGTCCGGGTTCAGGGAACCCTCTGGATGGCGTAGATAAGCCAGTCCGCCATGCGGTTGTCTGGGCCCTCGGATTTTCTCTCGGTATGATGGCAGGGGCCAAGACTTGGTGTGAGTCGGTGCCGGAACTCTGAAGGAATTCCTCTACTAATGCTGAATGGATTGGGTACTTTCTTGAGTCACGCCGCAGGGGTGTCAGCATCGTTCGAGTTGGGAATGGCCACGTTGCGCTTTCCTACCGAGTTTTGAGCAGCAGTGTCACGCTTCCTTGCGTGATCAAGATATGTGCTTTCCTACAAGGCTTCACCTACGAGGCTTTCCCACAGGGCTGCCCAGTGCCACTGTGGTGTGAGTCGATCATACGTCTTGAAGTCGAGGCAGTGCGGGTTAACAGGTTCCTGGAATGGACTGAGACTCTTGGGGAATCTGAGAATTATGGATGACCCCGGAGTTCCTCTGCTTTCTTGGAGAGCGCACTCCTCTTTGAGTTTTTGCGACAGAACTCCGGGAATTCACTTATCTCGAGCACGCGGGAAGGACTCCTCGTCTTCTCGAGCTAGGAGGTGGAAAACGGTGGCTCTTCTGGATGTGGCGGATTCTCGTGTTTTCCTTCTCGGTGGAGAGGAGTATGTCAGGTGATTTCTTAGAGTGCGTAAAGGTGTGAAGATATTTGGAATTTCAATAGGTCAGGTGCTGATAGAGCTCAGACGCCTCAGCAGAATGGGGCCTCATCTCGGCCTGGAGTAGAACCTCTGGATTTTCTCGAGTTGTGTCAGGATTCACTGGACTTATCACTGGGGACGTCAGGGCGCGCCTGGTGCATCGTAAGGGATTCGATATGCGAGTTTATCGGGCCTTCTTCGGATTCTGTCACTTCGAGCTGGGGCTAAGCCTTTGTGTGTAGTGGTGCAGACACCTGAGTGTGTTCCTCTTCCTGTGACAATGGATCTTGGGGTACTCTGCAGTCTCCCAGGGAGTTCGTCGTCTCGGTGGGGGCAGCAGGGGGGGGGAGGGGGGGGGGGGGGTGTGGGGGGGGGGGGGGCGGGGGGGGGGGGGGGGGGGGGGGAGTGTGGTTTATTTGCGCTTTCCTCCCGAGCCGTAGACAGCAGTGTCATGGTTCCTACGCGTGGATCAAGATCTGATGGATTTTCCTGAGATGTTCGGAACGAGCTTCACAGGGTCGACGTGCCACGTGAAAGTCGTCGATGCCATCGCT
>NW_017218018.1:0-12150 GCF_001704415.2 Capra hircus | reverse complement strand
TACTCTCCAAATAAAGTTGCATTCCTATAGGGTGAGGGTGTAGTGAGTTACAATCAAGAAAGAAATTTATTTAACCCAAGGTTAACATGATCAATCTTAAAGGTTAATACTTATTTCTCCTATATGCTAGTTATATTTATTATAAAGGCAGGGAATATGGAGATTTAGCAGCAAACATCAGCCCAACAAATGAAAACCCTTCACCAATGTTCCCCTTAAGATCTATTTAGTCTTAAGGTAGTGATAAAGTTACATTTTTCCATAGCAAGGACACAGTGATTTTATAACAAAGTACAGTGCTCTATTACAAAAGAGAAAATTCATTAACTCAAAAAGTCTAGTATTGCTAACATCAAAAAACTACTATATTTCCTTTTCTATATTCCAAATACATTGATTAATATATTCCCAGGTGCCTAAGGATATGGAGGCCTAGCAGCAATCATTGACTCAACAATGAGAAAAGCCCTATGCTAATTAAGACTCTCAAAATACTCCAAAACTCTCTGTGCTATTTATGGTTGAGAGGTAGTTAACAATCATGTGGCAAAGTTCTGGTAAAGTGTCAGTACACAAGCTTCTACCCTTTCTCAGGCTCTGGAGAGCAGGGTGACCTATTGGGCAACCCACACCAGGATGAGGGGTCTTCCAGCTTTAGGCAATGTCCCAGGAGTAGTGGCAGCAGTATGGATAATCCTGTCACACAAGCTAGTCTGCCAGCAGAGAGGTTTGACCTGAGACACCCTTGTCACACCCAGGGCAGGGAATTAGCAGCAATTATTGGCACAACAAATGAAAAACCCTTCACCAATATAATTCCTAACCAACCCACTATACTAATAATTTCTAACTTCCCAAAGGAATCTGCCTTTAGTAAGTCCAAAACATCTTGTGCCTCTCACAGTTGGAGTGCTGTAAACAATCACATGTGGCTGGACGAACCTGTACAGGCAGGCTAGAGAACCTTCAGAGGAGTCCGTAAGTTGAAACACTCTGTCATGCCCAGGAATTTTTATTGCCTTGGAGCTGCACGTTTACTCCTTCTCCGAGAGAACCGGTGGCGAACAGCCCCCCATAAAGTCAGAGGTGTAGGCGAGAGCATGAAACAGTAAAGTAGATAGACTCTGGTTTGGGGGGTAGATGCTTGGGAACAGGGGTTTCCTGAGGCTTGATCACGCCTTTGCGTATGCCAAGCCTCCTTCTTCATGACCTTTGCCATGGGCGGAGTTCCTCACGCTGGCTCCCAGCAGGTGAGGGAGAGAGCAGTGACTGCAAGGCAAGACCCTCAGCTATTGAGACACATGTGGCTCATACCAGGCTGCGTGTTACTTCCTGTTGTCTTGAAGCTGAGGCAATCCACAGGTGACTCACACCATCTTACTTGACGTTTCCTCCTGTCAAAGCTGAGGCAACATGGATCTGATCAAGATTAGCTCAGTCCCCAGGCTTTCCTGATCCGTCACCACACCCCACCACTCCTTGTTAGGAGCTCAGCTGAGCTGAGAGACACCTAAGTTAACACCCTTACTGTGAGAACACAGGCCAGAGTCTGAACCCAGAGGAAGTGCAGCTCTTATTCACTTTCTGCAATGGGATGGCCTGCGTAGAGCCCGCCTCCCTGATCAGAGAGCCCAGAGCAAAAGGCTCCAGCAGCTTTAATGGACCCTGAGGTGGGGGTAGGGGAAGAACTCAGTGTAGAGACCTGGGCCTGAGTCCGAGTGGGGACAGGGGTCTTCAAGCTTTCTCCATTCTCTTCTCTTATGGAGGCCTTAGCAGAGGTACCACAAGAGAACCTTGGCCCAGGGCCTCAGAAAACAAGACTAGGAAGGAAGAAAGTGTGAGGAGTGTGAACATCTCTCAGGTCCGGGCCCTGAGAGAGACTGCAGTGCCCAGCTGTCAGCAGTCTGGGGTGAGGAGGGCAGCTCTCCATGTGAGGCTGGCCAGAAAGGTCACACAGGTTTCAGCCCAGAGTTGGACTCTTCACCTCTCCTGTGGAGAGGGTTGCTTCTTTTGTTTGCCCATCACCTTTCTGTTCACTGGCTTGTGCCATCTCTTCCATTCCATCAGAGTTAATTCCAGTCCCTGCCAAAAGTTCTGGGGAGTTCTGGTGAAGTGTCAGCACACAAGCTTCTACCCTTTCTCAGGCTCTGGAGAGCAGGGCGACCTATTGGGCAACCCACACCAGGATGAGGGGTCTTCCAGCTTTAGGCAATGTCCCAGGTCCACGTTTTCAGATCCTCGTTGTTGGCACTTAGAGCTGCCCCACCCTTCCCTACCCTACCAGCCCAGTGGCAGACACCCACATCATCATTGCCTGGGTATGGCCTCTCTCTGCGGCTGCTCCTGCTGTAAACCAGTGACTCAGAGCAGAAATCAGGTGCAGGAAGGATCAGGGTTGAGGCCTGCTGCCAGGAAAGTAGGACCAGTGATGAGCCAGAATTGTGCCCCCTTAACTGTTTTTGTGTGTGTGATAAAATACACATAGCAGAATCTACCATCTTAGCTAATTTTTTAAGTTAATGAATTAATTTATTTTTGGCTATACTGGGTCTTGGTTGCTGCACACCGGCTTTCTCTAGATGTGGTGAACATTTGTTGCAGTGCGCGGGCTACGGGCTTCTCATTGAAGTGGCTTCTTTTGTTGTGAAGAACAGGCTTTAGGCACACAGGCTTCAGTAGTTGCCATGTGAGGGCTCTAAAGCATGCCAGCTTCAGCAGTTGTGGCATGCAGCCTCAATAGTTGTGGTGCATGGGCTTAGTTCCTCCACATCACATGGAATCTTCCTGGACCGGGGACCGAACCCATGTCCCCTGCATTTGCAGGTGGATTCTTACTCACTGTACCAACAGGGAAATCCCATCTTAGCTATTAAATATTTTAAAGTGTACAGTCCAGTGATATTAAATGCTTTCACATTGTTTTGTATTCATCACCACCATCTTCCTCCATAGACCTTATCACTGCAAAACTGTAACTCTGTACCCATCAAACATTAACTCCCCATTTCACCTTCTCCTTGACCCATGAAAACCACCATTCTACTTTCTGTCCAGTATTTTGTCTACTCTAAGAATCTTGTATATGTGGAATAACACAGTATTTGTCTTTTTGTGACTGTCTTATTTCACTTAGCAGAATGTCCTCAGTTCAGTCCAGTCGCTCAGTTGTGTCCGACTCTTTGGGACCCCATGAACCGCAGCATGCCAGGCCTCCATGTCCATCACCAACTCCTGGAGTCCACCCAAACTCATGTCCATTGAGTCGGTGATGCCATCTAAGCATCTCATCCTCTGTCGTCCCCTTCTCCTCCTGCCTTCAATCTTTCCCAGCATCAAGGTCTTTTCAAATGAGTAACCTCTTTATATCAGGTGGCCAAAGTATTGGAGTTTCAGCTTCAACATCAGTCCTTCCAATGAACACCCAGGACTGATCTCCTTTAGGATGGACTGGTTGGATCTCCTTGCAGTCCAAGGGACTCTCAAGAGTCTTCTCCAACACCACAGTTCAAAAGCATCAATTCTTTGGCACTCAGCTTTCTTCACAGTCCAACTCTCACATCCATTCACGACCACTGGAAAAACCATATCTTTGACTAGACGGACCTTTGTTGAAAAAGCAATGTTTCTGCTTTTCAATATACTGTCTCGGTTGGTCATAACTTTCCTTCCAAGGAGTAAGCGTCTTTGAATTTCATGGCTGCAATCACCATCTGCAGTGATTTTGGAGCCCAGAAAAATAAAGTCTGACAGTGTTTCCCCATCTATTTGCCATGAAGTGATGGGACCGGATGACATGATCTTAGTTTTCTGAATGTTGAGCTTTAAGCCAACTTTTTCCACTCTCCCCTTTCACTTTCATCAAGAGGCCCTTTAGTTCTTCTTCTCTTTCTGCCATAAGGGTGGTGTCATCTGCATATCTGAGGTGATTGAGATTTCTTCTGGCAATCTTGATTCCAGCTTGTGCTTCCTCCAGCCCAGCATTTCTCATGATGTACTCTGCATAGAAGTTAAATAAGCAGGGTGACAATATACAGCCTTGACAGACTCCTTTTCCTATTTGGAACCAGTCTGTTGTTCCAGGTCCAATTCTAAGTGTTGCTTCCTGACCTGCATACGTGTTTCTCAAGAGGCAGATCAGGTGGTCTGGTATTCCCATCACTTTCAAAATTTTCCTCACTTTATTGAGATGTTAGAAAAAACAAAAAACTTGATCTTTCCCTGGTTCAACTACATGAATTTCACTCTTTTCTTCATTATCAGAAATGTTTTGACAGAGAATATTTGAGGAAGAAACCATCTCAATCTTGGCTAATACATTTAATAAGGAAAATAGGGAATCGGAATGTTCTTGAATAGTTGTTTCTAAATTTTGACGTGCAAAGAGGCTGAAAAATGTAATGGCAAGTGGATAAAAGGTTCAGAAGAGAATGTAGGTATAATCCTGTTACAGTGTATTAATACTCCATTAAAATTGACATACAAATACCACCCATATTACATATATTGAAACACTTGTAGGAATATATACTAAAGTTGTTCATTATTTAATATACTCAGTTCATTATGTATTTCTCTATTGCTTACACTAGGTTTAAAAGTAAGATTCTTTTAATTTTGCAATCAAAATGTCCAGTCTTTTAGAAAAAAGTCATTACAGTTTTAAAGACTTCCTCTGATTCCTTGGTGGTTGTGGATTTTTACTCTCCTCTGCCTTAGTTTTTTATCTTTTGATACTGATTGGGCACAGACATCAGAGACAAATGGCATTGCTGTAAATGACTAATTTCCAAAAGCAAATCAAGTGATGAATATCAGAAATCCGTCTCTCTTCTGCTTTATTTTCTATTCCCCCCACCTTTCTCCCTCCTCTTACTTGTTTCTTGCTTCTCCAGTATCTAGCATGACCCAGAGAAGGAAAAGGGCAACCCACTCCAGTATTCTTGCCTGGAGAATCCCCTGGACAGAGGAGCCTGGTGGGCTACAGTCCACGGGGTCGAAAGAGTCAGACGCGACTGGTCACAGCACACCGTACATCTCGCATGACACTTTAGATGAGGTGCTCCTGTCCTTTCTGCCCCTAACGCATCTTCCTGAATTAGCTGTCCCTTGCCTCTTCCCATGTCTCACAGCTGAACTTAACCCAAAGCAATGACAAGGTTGTAGGAAATGGTAACTGGGTGCAGCTCAGTGCCAGAGAGCTAAATTTGGAGTTTCCTGAGTTTTACCACTTTATGTGGCTATTTTCCCAAAAGTTTTCAGACTCTGGTTCACCATTTAATTATTTCCTCAAATTCATTGTCAATTCATCACACGCAGTTGTTTAGAGCCAAAAATTTTGTAAACATCAGACATGTTATCTTTTAAAAAATTCTACTTTAGTCTCTTCTAAGAATTTTTCCTTTTACTCATGCATCTAAAGTATAAATGAAAAGCCAGGTGGTAGCAATGATATTCTGATTTTTTAAAAGTCACACACAAATCTGCTTGAATTACAAGACTAAACAGTGCTGGCTCAGTGATTTCATGTGGTACAATCAATCAGTGCTTTCTGTTTCGATTATCTGCTTCATTAAACATGATGCTTGGCACAAAATCCATGTACCTGCCAGTCAAAATGAATATTGCTTTGAACTTAGGTCTTTGCACAAATTAACAATCCCTGACTTCCTCTTTAGTCAAACATCTATTATGATGTGGCAAAATACAAATCTTTCTATAAAAATTAGTAATGAACAAATAAGAGGTTGTAGTAAATAGCCAAACAGGACAGAGGAAACGTCAGTGAAGCACCTGGTAGCTTCGCCTTCATCTTAACAACTGAAATTCTTAACAAGGAAAGCCTCTCACTCTCAGAAAATATGAATAATCCTTTGTCACACATCTTTGTTCTTTTGCTCCCTGTTCTTGAGGTTAGATTCTAGATCCTAGAGATACCCAAAAGACGGTGTTGTAATTTAGCTATCCGTAGCCAGACACTTTTTATCATGTCTGAAAGCTTCTGAAATCCCTTTGATTGGACTCCAGTCATACCCTCCCCACAATTCCCACCCTCCCAAATTGATACAAAAGGCACACAATTGGCACACAAGGTAGAGCGGTTGTTTTTGTTTACTTGCTGGTTCAGTTCAGTTCAGTCGCTCAGTCACGTCTGACTCTTTGCGACCCCATGAACTGCAGCATGCCAGGCTTCCCTGTCCATCATCAACTCCCAGAGCTTGCTCAAACTCATGTCTACTGAGTCGGTGAAGCCATCCGATCATCTCATCCTTTGTCATCCCTTTTTCCTCCTGCCTTCAATCTTTCCAGCATCAGGGTCTTTTCCAATGAATCAGTTCTTTGAATCAGGTGGACAAAGTACTGGAGTTTCATCCTTCCAATGAATATTCAGGACAGATTTCCTTCAGGATTGATCTCCTTGCAGTCCAAGGGACTCTCAAGAGTCTTCTCCAACACCACACAAAAGCATCAATTCTTCCACATTCATTCTTCATGGTTGAACTCTTACATCCATACATGACTACTAAAAAACCATAGCTTTGACTAGATGGACCTTTGTTGGCAAAGTAATGTCTCCGTTTTAATATACTGTCTAAGTTGGTTATACTTCAAGGAGCTTTTCTTCAAGACTCCTTCAAGGAGCAAGAGTCTTTTAACTTCATGGCTACAATCACCATCTGCAGTGATTTTGGAGCCCAAAAAATAAAGCCTGATATTGTTTCCATTGCTTCCCCATCTATTTGCCATGAAGTGATGGGACAAGATGCCATGATCTTCATTTTCTGAATGCTTAGTTTTAAGACAGCTTTTTCACTCTCCTCTTTCACTTTCATCAAGAGGCTTTTTAGTTCTTCACTTTCTGCCATAAGGGTGGTGTCATCTGCATATCTGAGGTTATTGTTATTTCTCCTGGCAATCTTGATTCCAGCTTGTGCTTCACTGAGCCCAGTATTTTGCATGATGTACTCTGCATATAAGTTAAATAAGCAGAGTGACAATATACATCCTTGACTAACTCCTTTCCCAATCTGGAACCAGTCAATTGTTCCATGTCTGGTTCTAACTGTTTCTTCTTGACCTACGTACAGATTTCTCAGGAGGCAGGTCAAGTGGTCTGGTATTCCCATCTGTTTAAAAATTTTCCATAGTTTGTTGTGATCCACACAGTCAAAGGCTTTGGCATGGTCAATGAAGCACAAGTAGATGTTTTTCTGGAATTTTCTTCATTTTTCTATAATCCAGCAGATGTTGGCAATTTAATCTCTGGTTCCTCTGCCTTTTCTAAATCCAGTTTGAACATCTGGGAGTTCACAGTTCACGTACCACTGAAGCCTGGCTTGGAGAATTTTGAGCATTACTTTGCTATGAGTTGATAGTTTGAACATTTTTGCCTTTCTTTGGGATTGGAATGAAAACTGACCTTTTCCAGTCCTGTGGCCATGGCTGAGTTTCCTGAATTTGCTGGCGTATTGAGTTCAGTATTTTGACAACTCCAATAATTTGTCCACCTGATGCAAAGAACTGACTCATTGGAAAAGACCCTGATGCTGGGAAAGATTGAAGGCAGGAGGAGAAGGGGATGACAGAGGATGAGATGGTTGAATGGCATCACCGACTCAATGGACATGAGTTGGAATAAACTCTGGGAGTTGGTGATGGATAGGGAGGCCTGGCAGAGAAGGCGATATCACCCCACTCCAGTACTCTTGCCTAGAAAATCCCATGGATGGAGGAGCCTGGTAGGCTGCAGTCCATGGGGTCGCTAAGAGTCAGACACAACTGAGCGACTTCCCTTTCACTTTTCACTTTCATCCGTTGGAGAAGGAAATGGCAACCCACTCCAGTATTCTTGCCTGGAGAATCCCAGGGATGGGGGAGCCTGCTGGGCTGCCGTCTATGGGGTCACACAGAGTCGGACGCGATTGAAGTGACTTAGCAGCAGCAGGGAGGCCTGGAGTGCTGTGGTCCATGGGGTTGCAAAGAGTTGGACACGACTGCGCGACTGAACTGAACTGAGCTGACTTTGACAACATCCTCTTTTAGATTTGAAATATCTCATCTGGAATTCTGTCACCTCCACTAGCTTTGTTTGTAGCGATGCTTCCTAAGGCCCACTTGACTTCACATTCCAGGATGTCTGGCTCTAGGTGAGTGATCACACCATCGTGGTTATCTGGGTCATGAAGATCTTTTTTGTATATTTCTTCTGTGTTTTCTTGCCACCTCTCCTTAATATCTTCTGCTTCTGTTAGGTACATACCATTTCTGTACTTTATTGTGCCTATCTTTACATGAAATGTTTCCTTGGTATCTCTAATATTCTTAAAGAGATCTCTAGTCTTTCCCATTCTATTGTTTTCCTCTTTTTCTTTGCATTGATCACTTACGAAGGCTTTCTTATCTCTCCTTGCTATTTTTTGGAACTCTGCACTCAGGTGGATATATCTTTTCTTTTCTTCTTTGCCTTTCATTTCTTTCCTCAACTATTTGTAAGGCCTCCTCAGACAACCATTTTGCCTTTTTGGATTTCTTCTTCTTGGGGATGATTTTGATCCCTGCCTCCTATACAATGTCTTGAACTTCTGTCCACAGTTCTTCAGGCACTCTGTCTATCAGATCTAATCCCTTGAATCTATTTGCCACCTCCACTGTATGATCGTAAGGGATTTGATTTAGGTCATACCTGAATGGTCTAGTGGTTTTTCCTACTTTCTTCAGTTTCAGTCTGAATTTTGCAGTAAGAAGTTCATGAACTGAGCCACAATCAGCTCCTGGTGTTGTTTTTGCTGACTGTAGAGAGCTTCTCCATCTTCAGCTGCAAAGAATATAATCAGTCTGATTTTGGTGTTGACCATCTGGTGATGCTCATGTGTAGAGTTGTCTCTTGTGTATGTTAATTATTAAGTCCCGTCCAACTCTTTTGCGACTGCATGGACTGTAGTCTGCCAGGCTCCTCTGTCCATGGGTTTTCCAGGCAAGAATACTGGAGTGGGTTGCCATTTCTCTCTTCAGGGGATCTTCCCAACTGAGGGCTTGAACTGGTGTCTCCTGCACTGGCAGATGGGTCCTTTACCACTGAGCCACCTGGGAAGCTCCAAGGTAGAAAGGTACAAAATTCTAAAAGAAGAAAAATTCTAGAGAATACAGTCACTGCTCATATTAAAGATAGAATAATATAGCTATCTATAAAAATCCTGACTCTGCATTTATAGAGTAATTTGGGGATAAATCCATGATTTGCTGCTGGGAACTCAAATGCTTAGCAGTTTGCTATATTACATTATAGCTTTCTTCAGCAGTCTCCAAAGTGCCTTCCAAATCGCTGACAGGACAGTTTTGCTGGCCCTAGATCTGGGGCGGCAGGAATTCCTCGATATGTTTCTTGAACTGATTGTTCCAAGTCTGGCTCTTCCAGGCTTGGGGATACCAGCTCTGACTCTTTCTGGGGTGGTTGCTTCAAGACCAGCTGTTCCAGCTCTGGCTGCTCCCAGGTGGGATATCCTCGGTCCGTTCACTCCGTATAGGCAGGTTTCCAGAAGAGGTCACCAAGCAGTCCTGTGCCAGAAACAGAAACCAGGAATTCTGTGGCCCTGAGTCACAGAGTCCCTTGTTTTTCTGGTTCTGGAACCAGGGCTTCACCTGTCTGTAGCTAAGTTTCAGGATATTGGAAAGTTCTTGCATCTGCTGGAGGCTGATTCCTGCCTCTGAAGTCTGTCGTTGAGCACAGACACCTGGGTCTGAGTGAACATGGTTCTGATCTTCTGTTTCCTACCTGGGACCTTCTCTTCCTTCTTTGCTGCACTTTTCTCGGCAGGTATGGGCAATAGTTTTACTCTGGGGCTTGAGGAAGAATCAGGACTGTCCAGTCTCCTTGTCAAGGGTCTCAGCAGATGACCCTTGCAAGGACACCTGGTTTCCTTCAGGCCCAGAAATTTCAGACATTGGTGAAGAGTCCCTGGAATTGGATGCTTTGGGGCCAAGCAGGCTGGGTCTATACTCATGTTGTGGAGTTGAAGCAGAGAGAGAAAAAACCTGTGAGCTAAATGGTAGGAAGAGTTCAGGCTTAAGAACCTAGGTAGAAGAGCTTAGAGAAAGGTGAAGACCTCCAGGTGTAAAAGAATTAAGAAGATGGAATGAATGGAATCAACTGTCAGATAACAGGAGCCAACCAACCCTATCTAGAGAAAGGAAAAAAAAGTCTTGATTCTTAAATGAGGTCTTACTCTCCAGCAGGCAGGGGTCCCTCCCTTGCCTGCCCTCCTGTCTTCACCCAGAGTACCTGCTGCCCTCCTAATAATGACTGTGACCAAATTGAAATCAGGTGAGAGACGCTTGCTGTGATGACCCAGTGGAGTTTATGACTCCACCATAAAGTGGATGGTGGAGGTGTGTGATATTGTTGAAAAAGAAATAGAAGATAAAAATCCTCGTCTTCACCTCTATTCTGAGCAGATGTTGTTCCCAGATGCTGTTGTCTTCAGTTTAATAAAAATATTTTGTTGTTGTTTAGCCACTAAGTGGTGTCTGACTCTGTGACCCCAAGGACTACAGTCCACCAGGTTCCTCTGGCCACGGGATTTCCCAGCAAGAATACTGCAGTGGGTTGACATTTCCTTCTCCAGGGGATCTTCCCGACCCAGGGATCGAACCAGTGTCTCATACACATGTCTCCTGCATAGTAGGTGGATTATTTCCTGCCAAACCACCAATAAAAATACTGTTGTTTAGTCACTCAGTCATGACTGACTCTTTGTGACCCCATGGGCTGCAGCCAGGCCTCCCTGTCCCTCACCATCTCCTGAAGTCTGCCCAAGTTCATGTCCATTGCATCGATGGTGCCATCCAGCCATCTCATCCTCGGATGCCTTCTTCTGTTTCTGTCCTCCATCTTTCCCAGCATCAGGTATTAATAAAAATATTAGTTCTTTGCAAATGTACTGCTCCTCCACCACAAGTAGCCACTATTTTCTGACTAGAAACTGAGGGAGAGAAGCAGTTCAGCCCCTGGGCCTGGGGGAGGCATCAGTAGGTAAAGGCAGGTGACCCCAGCTGGCACCTGTCGCCAGGCAGCTATTCTTGTGTGGCATTTCCAGGCTAAAAGAAAAAAAGATTGACAGGAAATGACAGAGGGTGTCAGTTTCCTCCCTGTCCCTGCCCTTTTTTTGGTTCCCTTACAGCCTCCCTCCCCTTCCTCCATCCTCACTGGTGTCTCCATTTAAACCCTGATGTGCTGTAGACACATCCACATGGATGGCTGAGGAGTTCCCCAGGGAACATGCTGATGCCAGTACAGTAGCCCTAACACATATTGGGGAGGGGGTCAGCCGTGTGACAAGGAAAGTGCCAAGTGACTCAAGAGACAGAAAGCACATGATCCTGAGTCCCGCAGTTAACCACTGAGCTGAAAAAACAAAAACCGTCTGGTGGGAAGTAAACATGATATGATCAGTTGTAGGGTGGCCTCTTGTCAAGATAAAGTCCTTGTATGGGGCCTGGGAGGATGCCAGGAGTAGAAGACTCTGGAAGTAGAGAATTCCTGGAGTCAATGCTGTGGGTGGGTGGAGTGCTTCCTAGGAACCTGGCTCAGCCTCCTGAGCCCTGTTTCCCCTGAAACTGCTTCTGCTGCTGCTAGAAAGAGTTCAGGACACATGTGGTCGTGGGGTCTAAGGGTGGGGCTGGTGGGGGCGGTGAGTCTCTCTGTGCAGGTTCCTCGCTTCCTGCCTGAGCTGCTGGACAGACCTGGGGGAGAGCTGGGAAAATCTGGGATAGGGGGTGGTAAGAGGAAAGACAGGAAGGGGAGGAGGAAGGTGAAGGGAGAAGAAAGGACTAGGGAGCGATTAGGGGACAGTGAGGGGACCCAGCCTGGAGAGGGGCACAGCAGAGTGCTCCTGGTAGAGGGTCCGCGCCCCGCCCCTCCCCGCTCCCCCCTCTTCCTTCTGTGTCATTTCCACCTCCCATCTTTGCCCCACACTGCCCATCCCTTGCCACCAACCCCCTGACCTCTCCCCACCTCCATTTAGTGTCTCACACTCTTCTCTCTTCTCACACAAAAAACCCCACTTCCATTGGTGTCCCCACTCCCACCTGTTGCACCCCCAGGAGTCCCTCCCCATGAGCTTTGCAGGCAGGAGGGCACTGAAAGGAAGAACAATC
>NW_017218017.1:0-22640 GCF_001704415.2 Capra hircus | reverse complement strand
AGCCGAGGATCGAATGACACCACGGTGCACGTGGGAATCTCTCTCTTGTGTGAAATTCGAGGCAGTGCAGGGAAAACAGGTTTCCCTGGAATGGACTGAGACATCTGGGGGACTCTGGGAATGGGCACGACCTGGAGTTCCTCTCGCCTTTCCTGTGGAGAGCGCCTCCTCTTGAGATGCGACGGGAACGCCGGGAATTCTTTCCCGAACACGCAGGGAAAGGATCCCTCCTCCTGAGCTAGGAGGTGGAAACGGGGCTCCTCTGGATTGTGGGCGGGAACTCTCGTTGCTTCCTCTCGAGTGGAGACGGGTATGTCGGGGAACTTCTTGAGTTGCAGCAAGGGGTGTGAAGGACCCTTTGGAATTTCCAGAGGTAAGGTGTGATTAGCCTCGAGATACCTCAGGGGAAATAGGTCACATGCTCGCCTGGAGGGGGAGAACCTCCTGGATTTTCTCGAGTTGCGGCTGGTGCTCTCGATTACGACGGGGAACTCAGGGACCCGCTGTGGTAGCGTCAGGAAAGCCAGTCCCCATGCGAGTTGCTCGGGGGCCTCTCGGCATTCCTTTCCCGTCGATGCCGGGGCCTAAGACCTTGTGTGGAGTCAGTGCCGGAACCTGGAGAGATTCCTCTCCAGTGCTGACATGGATCTTGGGGTACTTCTGGAGTCTCCCCAGGGGAGTCAGTCCACTGTCTCGAGTGGGGGCATGCACGTGCGCTTTCCTCCCGAGCTGTAGCAGCAGTGTCGCGCTTCCTTCGCGTGGATCAAGGGATATGTGGCTTTCCCTCGAGGCTTTCCCACGAGGCTTTCCCACAGGCTGTCCCACGTGCCAACCGTTGGTGTGAGTCGATCCTCGGCTTTGAAAGTTGAGGCAGTGCAGGGAAAACAGGTTTTCCCTGGAATGGACTGAGACATCTGGGGGACTCTGGGAATGGTGGCACGACCTGGAGTTCCTCTGGCCTTTCTTGTAGAGAGTGCCTCCTCTTGGAGATGCGACCGGGAACGCCGGGAATTCGTTGCCGACCACGCAGGGGAAGGATCCCTCCTCTCGATCTAGGAGGCGGAATCGGGGCTCCTTTGGATGTGGGCGGGACTCTCGTGCTTCCTCTCAAGTCGAGACGGGTATGTTGGGGAACTTCTTGAGTTGCAGAAAGGGTGTGAAGGACCCTTTGGAAAGTTCCAGAGGTTAGGTGTGATTTGCCTGGAGACGCCTCAGCGGAAATGGGCATCATCTCGCCGTCGAAGGGAGAACCTCCTGGATTTTCTCGAGTTGCGGCAGGTGCTCTCGACTTACGACGGGGACCTCAGGGACCCACTCTGGTGGCCTCAGGAAAGGCAGTCCCGATGCCAGATGCTCGGGGCCTCTCGGGATTCCTCTCCCGTCGATGCCGGGGCCTAAGACCATGTGTGAAGTCGGTGCCGGAACCTGAGGATTCCTCTCCAGTGCTGACATGGATTTTGGGGTACTTCTGGAGTTTCCCGCGGGGAGTCCGTCCAAGTCTCTAGTGGGGCATGCACGTGCGCTTTCCTCCCGAGCTGTAGTAGCAGTGTCGCTCTTCATTTCGCGTGGATCAAGGGATCTGTGGCTTTCCCTTGAGGCTTTCCCACGAGGCTTTCCCCACAAATCTTTCCCACAGGGCTCTCCCACGTGCCATCGTGTTGTGAGTCGATCCTCGGATTGAAAGTCGAGGCAGTGCAGGGAAAAAGGTTTCCCTGGAATTGACTGAGTCATCTGGGGGACTCTGGGAATGGTGGCATGACCCTGGAGTTCCTCTCGCCTTTCCTGTGGAGAGCGCCTCCTCTTGAGATGCGACGGGAATGCGGTGAATTCTTTCCCCACCACGCAGGGAAAGGATCCCTCCTCTCGAGCTAAGAGGCGGAAACGGGGCTACTCTGGATGTGGGCGGACTCTCGTGCTTCCTGTCGAGTGGAGAGGAGGATGTCGGGGAGCTTCTTCAGTTGCAGCAAATGTGCAAGGACCCTTGGGAAGTTCCAGAAGTTAGGTGTGATTAGCCTGTAGACGCCTCAGCGGAAATGGGCCTCATCTCGGCTGGGGGGAAGAACCTCCTGGATATTCTCGAGTTGCGGCAGGTGCTCTCGACTTACGAAGGGACCTCAGGGACCCGCTCTGGTGGCCTCAGGAAAGGCCAGTCCCCATGCGAGTTGCTCGGGGGCCTCTCGGGATTCCTCTCCCTTCGATGACGGGGATTAAAGCCTTGTGCGGAGTCGCTGCCGGAACCTGAGGATTCCTCACCAGTGCTGACATGAATCTTAGGGTACTTCTGGATTCTCCCCAGGGGAGTCAGTATTTCGTCTCGAGTGGGGTCATGCACGTGCGCTTTCCTCCCGAGCTGTAGCAGCAGTGTCACGCTTCATTTCCGTGGATCAAGGGATCTGTGACTTTCCCTCGAGACTTTCCCACGAGGCTTTCCCACGAATCTTTCCCACAGGGCTCTCCCACGTGCCACTGTGGTGTGAGTCGATCCTCTGATTGAAAAGTCGAGGCCAGTGCAGGAAAAACAGGTTTCCCTGGAATGAACTGAGACATCTGGGGGACTCTGGGAATGGTGGCACGACCCTGGAGTTCCTCTCGCCTTTCCTGTGGAGAGCGCCTCCTCTTGAGATGCGACAGGAACGCCGGGAATTCTTTCCCGACCACGCAGGGAAAGGATCCCTCCTCTCGAGCTAGGAGGCGGAAACGGGGCTCCTCTGGATGTGGGCGGGACTCTCGTGCTTCCTCTCGAGTGGAGACGGGTATGTCGGGGAACTTCTTGAGTTGCAGCAAGGGTGTGAAGGACCCTTTGCAAGTTCCAGAGGTTAGGTTTGAATAGCATCGAGACGCCTCAGCGGAAATGGGCCTCATCTCGCCTGGAGGGGAGAACCTCCTGGATTTTCTCGAGTTGCGGCAGGTGCTCTCGACTTACGACGGGGACCTCAGGGACCCGCTCTGGTGGCCTCAGGAAAGGCCAGTCTGCATGCGAGTTGCTCGGGGGCCTCTCGGGATTCTTCTCCCGTCGATACCGGGGCCTAAGATCTTGTGTGGAGCCGGTGCTGGAATCTTAGGATTCCTCTCCAGTGCTGACATGGATCTTGGGTTACTTCTGGAGTCATCCCAGTGGAGTCAGTCCTCGTCTCGAGTGGGGGCATGCACGTGCGCTTTCCTCCCGAGCTGTAGCAGCAGTGTCACGCTTCCCTTGGCATGGATCAAGGGATCTGTGGCTTTCCCTCGAGGCTTTCCCTCGAGGCTTTCCCACGAGGCTCTCCCACGAGGCTTTCCCACACGGCTGTCCCACGTGCCACCGTGGTGTGAGTCGATCCTCGGCTTGAAAGTCGAGGCAGTGCAGGGAAAACAGGTTTCCCTGGAATGGACTGAGACATTTGGGGGACTCTGGGAATGGTGGCACCACCCTGGAGTTCCTCTCGCTCTTCCTCTGGAGAGCGCCTGCTCTTGAGATGCGAAAGGAACGCCGGGAATTCTTTCCCGAACACGCAGGGAAAGGATCCCTCCTCTCGAGCTAGGAAGCGGAACCGGGGCTCCTCTGGATGTGGGCGGGACTCTCGTGCTTCCTCTCGAGTGGAGACGGGTAATTCAGGGAACTTCTTGAGTTGCAGCAAGGGTGTGAAGGACCCTTTTGAAGTTCCAGAGTTTAGGTGTGATTAGCCTCTAGACTCCTCAGCGGAAATGGGCCTCATCTCTCCTGGAGGGGAGAATCTTCTGGATTTTCTCGAGTTGCGGCAGGTGCTCTCGACTCACGACGGGGACCTCAGAGCCCCGCTCTGGTGGCTTCAGGAAAGGCCAGTCCCCATGCGAGTTGCTCGGAGGCCTCTCGGGATTCCTCTCCCGTCGATGCCGGGCCTAAGCCCTTGTGTGGAGTCGGTGCCGGAACCTGAGGATTCCTCTCCAGTGCTGACATGGATCTTGGGGTACTTCTGGAGTCTCCCCGCGGGGAGTCCGTCCTCGACTCGAGTGGGGGCATACACGTGCGCTTTCCGCCCGAGCTGTAGCAACAGTGTCACGCTTCATTTCGCGTGGATCAAGGGATCTGTTGCTTTCCCTCGAGGCTTTCCCACGAGGCTTTCCCACGAATCTTTCCCACAGGGCTCTCCCACGTGCCACCATGGTGTGAGTCGATCCTCGGATTGAAAGTCGAGGCAGTGCAGGGAAAACAGGTTTCCCTGGAATGGACTTAGACATCTGGGGGACTCTGGGAATGGTGGCACGACCCTGGAGTTCCTCTCGCCTTTCCTGTGGAGAGCGCCTCCTCTTCAGATGCAACGGGAACGTTTGGAATTCTTTCCCGACCCTCGCAGGGAAAGGATCCCTCCTCTCGAGTTAGGAGGTGGAAACGGGGCTCCTCTGGATGTGGGCGGGACTCTCGTGCTTCCTCTCGAGTGGAGACGGGTATGTCGGGGAACTTCTTGAGCTGCAGCAAGGGTGTGAAGGACCCTTTGGAAGTTCCAGAGGTTAGGTGTGATTAGCCTCGAGACGCCTCAGCGGAAATGGGCCTCATCTCGCCTGGAGGGGAGAACCTCCTGGATTTTCTCGAGTTGCGGCAGGTGCTCTCGACTTACGACGGGGACCTCAGGGACCCGCTCTGGTGGCCTCAGGAAAGGCCAGTCTGCATGCGAGTTGCTCGGGGGCCTCTCGGGATTCCTCTCCCTTCGATGCCGGGGCCTAAGACTGCCGGGAGCCAGTGTGAGGAAGCCCGCCCGTGACAAGGTTATGAGGAAGGAAACTGACATACGCAAGGCATGCTCAGACTTCAGGGATCCCCCTGGAAATTTTTAAGCTCGTACCCCAACATAAATCTGCCGGTTTTTGTGCTCTGCTTTTTCACTCTTCTGACCTTTTCTGGAAAAAGTCAATTCAGGCCGTTAGTCTTCTGCATCTGAAAGAGTGTTTCAATCCAAAAACCCTCTGATTTCTTTCTAGCCTGCCTGTAGGACTCGTACAGCTGCGCTTGTGATTGTTTGAGGCCTCCTGACCGCAGGAGGCACAGGAAGCTTAAAACATCCTAGGAATGCAGGAGCTTCCGAGGAGTCAGAATCTTTAGAATTAGACTGATTAAAAGTTTCATTTTTTGGGTCAATGCTTGCTGCCAAATTTTCATATCCTTTATTTTTAGATATAGTTGGTATATAGAAAAACAAGTAGTAGACCTGGTATTAGCAACATTAGATCTTTGAGTTAAGTACCTTCTTTGTTATAACCCACTGCACCTTTGTTCTATAGAGATGTAACTTTAATGCTTTAAGGAGATGCAGATTAAAGAAAAACACTTCAGGGGAAACAAAATTAACATTCATTAAGGAAGAGAGCCAAAAAGTGTTAACAAGCCTCTTGGCCAGAAGATAATGTAAATCACCTGAGACCTTTTGTATACAAAATGATATACAGAAAGAATCTGGGTTGTGAACACTACATAATTTTGTGTTATCCATTGATCTCCATGTTTTATCAAAAGCATAAAAGGCCTTCTGAACAATAAAGGAGGAGGCCAGGAGCCAGGGGCCAGTTTCTCGGACCAGCTTCTCGAACTAGTCTCTCAGCCTCGTTTCTTGGGATTCTGGCTCCCCCCGTGTCTTTCTCTCTCTTTCTTCTTCTCTACCTTTCCTTCTCTCTGCTCTTTACTTTAACTTCAGGCTGAATCTCCACCTGGAGTGCGGAGGCTCGCCAGGTCTACTTACTTGCCCTGGCTGTTAAGACCCGCACGAAAGGGAGCTTAAGGCGAGGCACCCTTAGATATTCAAGCGGGCGCCGGTGGCCCAAGGTAGGTGGTGCAAATTCCTTGTCTGGAATTTTATTGGCCGTCCGCGTAAACCAAGTTATTCAGCCCTCTTCCTCCAATTAGTCTTCTTACTACACTATAGTTTTCTAATCTAATCTTGCATTAATAAATAAACAAGTCTTTATACACCAACGCCGTCCACCCTTCGAATTCCCTGGATCCACCGGGGCTGGATCCCGGCATAAGACCTTGTGTGGAGGCGGTGCCAGAAACTGAGGATTCCTCTCCAGTGCTGACATGGATCTTGGGGTACTTCTGGAGTCTCCCCAGGGGAGTGAGTCCTCGTCTCGAGTGGGGGCATGCACATACGCTTTCCTCCGGAACTGTAGCAGCACTGTCATGCTTCCCTTCGCGTGGATCAAGGGATGTGTGGCTTTCCCTCGAGGCTTTCCCACCAGGCTTTCCCACTAGGCTTTCCCACAGGGCTGTCCCACGTGCCACCGTGGTGTGAGTCCATCCTCGGCTTGAAAGTCGAGGCAGTGCAGGGAAAACAGGTTTCCCTGGAATGGACTGAGACATCTTGCGGACTCTGGGAATGGTGGCAAGACCCTGGAGTTCCTCTCGCCTTTCCTGTGGAGAGCGCCTCCTCTTGAGATGCGACGGGAATGCCGGGAATTCTTTCCCGACCACGCAGGGAAAGGATCCCTCCTCTCGAGCTAGGAGGCGGAAATGGGGCTGCTCTGGATGTGGGCGGGACTCTCGTGCTTCCTCTCGAGTGGAGACGGGTATGTCGGGGAACTTCTTGAGTTGCAGCAAGCTTCTGAAGGACCCTTTGGAAGTTCCAGAGGTTAGGTGTGATTAGCCTCGAGACGCCTCAGGGAAATGGGCCTCATCTCGCCTGGAGGGGAGAACCTCCTGGATTTTCTCGAGTTGCGGCAGGTGCTCTCGACTTACGACGGGGACGTCTGGTACGCGCTCTGGTGGCCTCACGAAAGGCCAGTCCCCATGCGAGTTGCTCGGAGGCCTCTTGGAATTCCTCTCCCGTCGATGCCGGGCCTAAGATCTTTTGTGGAGTCTGTGCCAAAACCTGAGGATTCCTCTCCATTGCTGACATGGATCTTGGGGTACTTCTGGAGTCTACTCAGGGGAGTCAGTCCTCCTCTAAATGGGGGCATGCACATGCGCTTTCCTCCCGAGCTGTAGCAGCAGTGTCACCCTTCCCTTCGCGTGGATCAAGGGATCTGTGGCTTTCCCTCAAGGCTTTCCCACGAGGCTTGCCCACAGGACTGTCCCACGTGTCACCGTGGTGTGAGTCGATCCTAGGCTTGAAATTCCATTCAGTGCAGGGAAAATAGTTTTCCCTGGAATGGACTGAGACATCTGGGGGACTCTGGGAATGGTGGCACGACCCTGGAGTTCCTCTCGCCTTTCCTGTGGAGAGCACCTCCTCTTGAGATGCGACGGGAACGCCGGGAATTCTTTCCCGACCATGCAGGGAAGGGATTCCTGCTCTCGAGCAATGAGGCGGAAACGAAGCTCCTCTTGATGTGGGCGGGACTCTCGTGCTTCCTCTCGAGAGGAGACGGGTATGTCGGGGAACTTCTTGAGTTGCAGCAAGGATTTGAAGGACCCTTTGTAAGTTACAGAGGTTAGGTGTGATTAGCCTGGAGACGCCTCAGTAGAAATGGGCCTCATCTCGCCTGGAGGGGAGATCCTCCTGGATTTTCTCGAGTTAGGGCAGGTGCTCTCGACTTACGACGGGGATCTCAGGGACCCGCTCTGGGGACCTCAGGAAATGCCAGTCCCCTTTCGAGTTGCTCGGGGCCTCTCGGGATTCCTCTCCCGTCGATGCCGGGGCCTAAGACCTTGTGTGGAGTCGGTGCCAGAACCTGAGGTTTCCTCTCCAGTGCTGACATGGATCTTGGGGTACTTCTGGAGTCTCCCCAGGGGAGTCAGTCCTCGTCTCGATTGGGGGCATGCACCTGCGCTCTCTTCCCGAGCTGTAGCAGCAGTGTCATGCTCCCGTCGCGTGGATCAAGGGATCAGTGGCTTTCCCTCGAGGCTTCCTCACGAGGCTTTCCCACGAGGCTTTCCCACGATGCTTTCCCACAGGGCTGTCCCACCTGCCACCGTGGTGTGAGTCGATCCTCTTCTTGAAAGCCGAGGCAGTGCAGGGAAAACAGGTTTCCGTGGAATGGATGAAGACATCTGTGGGACTCTGGGAATGGTGGCACGACCCTGGAGTTCCTCTCGCCTTTCCTGTGGAGAGCGCCCCCTCTTGAGATGCGACGGGAACGCCGGGAATTCTTCCCGACCACGCAGGGAAAGGATCCCTCCTCTCGAGCTAGGATTCGGAAACGGGACTCCTCTGGATGTGGGCGGGACTCTCGTTCTTCCTCTCGAGTGGAGACTGGTATGTTGGGTATCTTCTTGAATTGCAGAAAGGGTGTGAAGGACGCTTTGGAAGTTCCAGAGGTTAGGTGTGATTAGCCTTGAGAAAACTCAGTGGAAATGGGCCTCATCTCGCCAAGAAGGGAGAACCTCCTGGATTTTCTCAAGTTCCAGCAGGTGCTCTCGAATTACTACGGGGACCTCAGAGACCCGCTCTGGTGGCCTCAGGAAAGGCCAGTCCCCATGCGATTTGCTCGGGCCCTCTCAGGATTCCTCTCCCATCGATGCCGGTGCCTAAGACCTTGTGTGGAGTCGGTGTCGGAAACTGAGAATTCCTCTCCAGTTCTGACATGGATCTTGGGGTACTTCTGGATTCTCCCCAGGGGAGTCAGTTTTCGTCTCGAGTGGGGGCATGCACGTGCGCTTTCCTCCCGAGCTGTAGCAGCAGTGTCACGCTTCCCTTCCCGTGTATCCTAGGATCAGACGCTTTCCCACCAGGCTTTCCCACGAGGCTTTCCCACAGTGATGTCCCACGTGCCACCGTGGTGTCAGTCGATCCTCGGCTTGAAAGTCGAGGCAGTGCCGGGAAATCAAGCTTCCTTGGAATGGACTGAGACATCTGGGGTATCTGGGAATGGTGGCACGACCCTGGAGTTCCTCTCGCCTTTCCTGTGGAGAGCGCCCCATCTTGAGATGTGACGGGAACACCGGGAAATCTTTCCCGACGACGTAGGGAAAGGATCCCTCCTGTCGAGCTATGAGGCCAAAACGGGGCTCCTCTGGATGTGGGCGGGACTCTCGTGATTCCTCTCGAGTGGAAACTGGTATGTCGGGGAACTTTTTGAGTTGCAGAAAGGGTGTGAAGGACCCTTTGGAACTTCCAGATGTTAGGTGTGATTAGCCTCGAGACGTCTGAGCAGAAATGGGAATCATCTCGCCTGAAAGGGAGAACCTCCTGGATTTTCTCGAGTTGCGGCAGGCTCTCTCGACTTACGACGGGGTCCTCAGGGACCCGCTCTGGTGGCCTCAGGAAAGGCCAGTCCCCATGCGAGTTGCTCGGGGGCCTTTCGGGATTCCTCTCCCATCGATGCCCAGGCCTAAGACCTTGTGCGGTGTCGGTGCCGGAACCTGAGGATTCCTCTCCAGTGCTGACATGGATCTTGGGGTACTTCTTGAATCGCCCCAGGGGAGTCAGTCCTCGTCTCGAGTGGGGGCATGCACGTGTGCTTTCCTCCGAGCTGTAGCAGCAGTGTCACGCTTCCCTTCCCGTGGATCAAGGAATCTGTGGCTTTCCCTCGAGGCTTTCCCACGAGGCTTTCCCAAGAGGCTTTCCCACAGGGCTGTCCCACGTGCCACCGTGGTGTGATTCGATCCTCGGCTTGAAAGTCGAGGCAGTGCAGGGAAAACAGGTTTCCCTGGAATGGACTGAGACATCTGGGGGACTCTGGAAATGGTGGCACGACCCTTGAGTCCCTCTCGCCTTTCAGGTGGAGTGCGCCTCCTCTTGAGATGCAACGGGAACGCCGGGAATTCTTTCCCGACCCTGCAGGGAAAGGATACCACCTCTCGAGCTAGGAGGCGGTAACGGGGCTCCTCTGGATGTGGGCGGGACGCTCGTGCTTCCTCTCGAGTGGAGACGGGTATATCCGGGAACTTCTTGAGTTGCAGCAAGGGTGTGAAGGACCCTTTGGAAGTTCCAGAGGGTAGGTGTGATTAGCCTCGAGACGCCTCAGCAGAAAGGAGCCTCACCTCGCCTGGAGGGGAGAACCTCCTGGATTTTCTCAAGTTGCGGCAGGTGCTTCGGACTTAGGACGGGGAACTCAGGGACCCTATCTGGTGGCCTCAGGTAAGGCCAGTCCCCATGCGAGTTGCTCGGGGGCATCTCGGGATTCCTCTCCCGTCGGTGCCGGGGCCTAAGACCTTGTTTGGAGTCGGTGCCGGAAACTGAGGAATCCTCTCGAGTGCTGACATGGATCTTGGAGTACTTCTGGAGTCTCCCCAGGGGAGTCAGTCCTCGTCTCGAGTGGGGGCATGCACGTGCGCTTTCCTCCCGAGCTGCAGCAGCAGTGTCATGGTTCCCTTCACGTGAATCAAGGGATCTGTGGCTTTCCCTCGAGGCTTTCCCACGAGGCTTTCCCACAGGGTTGTCCCACGCGCCACCGTGGTGTGAGTCGTTCCTCGGCTTGAAAGTCGAGGCAGTGCAGGGAAAACAGGTTTCCCTGGAATGGACTGAGACATCTGGGGGACTCTGGGAATTGTGGCACGACCCTGGAGTTCCTCTCGCCTTTCCTGTGGACAGCGCCTCCTCTTGAGATGCGACGGGAACGCTGGGAATTCTTTCCCGACCACGCAGGAAAAGGATCCCTCCTCTCGAACTTGGAGGCGGAAACGGGGCTCCTCTGGATGTGGCCGGGACTCTCGTGCTTCCTCTCGAGTGGAGACGGGTATGTTGGGGAACTTCTTGAGGTCCAGCAAGGGTGTGAAGGATCCTTTGGAATTCCAGAGGTTAGGTGTGTTTAGAGTCGAGACGCCTTAGCGGAAATGGGCCTCATCTCCCCTGGAGGGGAGAATCTCCTGGATTTTTTCGAGTTGCGGTACGTGCTCTCGCCTTACGACGGGGACCACTGGGACCCGCTCTGGTGGCCTCAGGAAAGGCCAGTCCCCGTGCGAGTTCCCCGGGGTCCTCTCGCGATTCCTCTCCCGTCGATGCCAGGGCCTAAGACCTTGTGTGGAGTCGGTGCCTGCCAGGGTCCAGCCCCGGTGGATCCAGGGAATTCGAAGGGTGGACGGCGTTGGCGTGGAAAGACTTGTTTGTTCATTAATGTAAGATTAGATTAAGAAACTATAGTGTAGTAAGAAGATTAAGTGGAGGAAGAGGGCTGAATAGCTTGGTTTACCCGGAAGGCCAATAAAATTCCAGACAAGGAATTTGCACCTCCTACGTTGGGCCACCGGCGCCCGCTTGAATATCTAAGGGTGCCTCGCCTTAAGCTCCCTTTCGTGCGGGTCTTAACAGCCGGGGCAAGTAAGTAGACCTGGCGAGCCTCCGCGCCCCAGATGGAGATTCAGCCTGAAGTTAAAGTAAAGAGCAGAGAGAGGGAAGGGGAGAGAAGAAGAGAGAGAGAGAGATATGGGGGGAGCCAGAGTCCCAAGAAACCAGGCCGAGAGACTAGTTCGAGAAACTGGTCCGAGTAACTGGCCCCCATCCTTTATTGTTCAGAAGGCCTTTTATACTTTTGATAAAACACGGATATCAATGGGTAACACAAAATTATGTAGCGTTCGCAACCCAGATTCTTTCCGTATATCATTTTGTATAGAAAAGGTTTCAGGTGATTTACATTATCTTTTGGCCAAGAGGCTTGTTAACACTTTTTGGCTCTCTTCCTTAATGAATGTTAATTTTGTTTCCCCTGAAGTTTTTTTTTTTTTAATCTGCATCTCCTTAAAGCATTAATGTTACATCTCTATAGAACAAAGGTGCAGTGGGATATAACAAAGAAGGTACTTAACTCAAAGATCTAATGTTGCTAATACCAGGTCTACTACTTGTTTTTCTATATACCAACTATATCTAAAAATAAAGCATATGAAAATTTGGCAGCAAGCATTGACCCAAAAAGTGAAACCATTAATCAGTCCTATTCTAAAGATTTTGACTCCTCGGAAGCTCCTACATTCCTAGGATGTTTTAAGCTTCCTGTGCCTCCTGCGGTCAGGAGGCCTCAAACAATGACATGCGCAGCTGTACGAGTCCTGCAGGCAGGCTAGAAAGCCATCGGAGGGGTTTTTGGATTGAAACACTCTTTCAAATGCAGAAGACTAAAGCCCTGATTTGACTTTTTCCAGAAAATTTCAGAAGAGTGGAAAAGCAGAGCACAAAAGCCGGCAGATTTTTGTTGGGGTACGTGCTTAGGAATTTCCAGAGGGATCCCTGAAGTCTGAGCACGCCTTGCGTATGTCAGCTTCTTTCCTCATGACCTTGTCACGGGCGGGATTCCTCACACTGGCTCCCAGCATCTCACCCTTTTTTATTTTAAATAATTAATTATTTATGTTTAAAATCAGGTGCAGTTTGGTCGCGAGATTCCGAATGCTCTGCCGAAGAATCTAGACAATACAGGGAAGAATGATTACGAGGAGCAAGATTATAAAGAGTAGACAGAATAGTCTTTCCAGAAATGAAGTTAGAGAAAGTGTGGAAAAAGTCATTGGCTTCTCCTGCGGTGGTAAAATCTAATCGGGAGTGTTCCAAGGTCTGAATCTGGTTATGCAGTTTCCCTAAGTCTAAACTAATATCTGAGCTGTTCCAAAACACCTAAAACTTGATTTTTTAACATATTGGGCATTTACACTTGTTGAGTCAATGACCGCTCCCAAGTAACAATAACAGTTATTGTAACACAGCAAGAACATAATTATCATATCAATAAGTTGTTACAGTTACAGGACATCTTTAAAACCACAAAAGAGCAGACATTACTTTGAGGAGTTAAACAAGATGAAAACATCCATGGTTCACAAGTCGCTACATTAGGTACCTTAAGTTTTCTGGAATCATTGGTGAAAAGAAGAACATAAGGAGAGGATAGACAAGCCAAAATAGAGTAAATAGAGTCATTTTCTGGTTGGAGTTTGCGCTGCAGCAGCTGTTAGTCCCGCCGGGATCTTGATGTTTCTTTTGCCTCTTCTGCCGGTGGGAGCAGCGGCCTTCACCCCGCCCTCTGACACTGGCGCTGTTACGGGGCTGCGAGTGCGGTGCACTGGGTTCCGTCAGTCAGGCTGGCCCCGCCTGCAGCTTTTGGTGCACGGCTGTTTCCCGCGGCGGTGGCGGCAGAGAAGTTCCCTTTTTCTTTTGTGGTGAATCAGTCTGTCCGGGATCCAAATTGACGAATCTGCACCCTGTGGAAAAAATATAAACACTTCCTCGACCCGCAGCAAATTCTGGGTCGGGATCTTTTTGTTATCTGGAGATCTTTTTGCTTTACCAATGGCTTTTTATTTTACTGTTCCAAACGAATCAGCATTTAACTTATTACAAAGAGAACATGTTGTAAAATCTGATGGGGGAAAACTATACTTAATTTCTCCTTTTTTAATTTTGAATTAACAAAGCACGTGAGGGTAAATGATGCAAGATCTGATCACAAGAATTTCCTATAGCAATCTGCCAATCATCAACATTTGAAAAGCATCAAGTTGTTTTTTTGTTATATGGAATTACAATTTTTGATGGCTCTTTACTAAACAATTTAATAAATCAGTATGCTTGAATTAATCTTTTAAATTAATATGGCAGTAATTTTTTTCTTAGGCAGAGGCCATTGTTCCACCAAGTTGGGATAAGATAAAACTATTTTTTGGGGGGTCATTAGATGGAACCAATGGGCCTTCTTGTCACAAGCATCCTGTAGGTATACATTTTGTGGCAAGAATAATTTAATCTCCTTTTTTGGCAATATTAATCTTAATTAACTGATCATTTAAAGCCTCATTCACTTTAACGAAAGCCAACTGTGTCACACTAGTCAACTTTTTCTTAGAACTGGGATTAGGATTGTTATTTTTCAGCAATCAAACAAAAGGCTTTAAATCTACAAAAGTCAGTTTTAAATGTGGGCATATCCAATTAATATCACCTAATAATTTTTGGAAATCATTTAAAGTTAGTAAACAATCTCTCAGCAGCTTTAAAAGGACATTATCAGTTTTAAAACTTTTGGGCAGACCCAAATATAAGAAGCAAGAAAAGCTTTTTTAATGATCTTTTTATAACCCAAATCTGGTCTATAGCCTTTTAGATGACAAGTAACCATTTAATCTTAGCTTGAATACTTCCAGCAACGGGGAGCTCACTATTCACCAAGGTTTTAAACTCTCTCTCACCTCTTACTCTATAGCATTTTTATCCTGCATACCACCTTTTCTAATCCCACCAACTCCTTTTCAGTAGTATATGTTGGCCAGGAGCTGCGCTAGTCTCTCAGCAATGTAAGAAACGTTTTGGTCTATTGTCTAACAGCCATGACATTTTATATCTTTAAAAAATCTTTTAAAGGCCTAGAAGCTGCAATTTTTTGCACCCAAAAAGCTAGATCTAGATCCTCTGGGGCTTTTTTTGTCTGGTTTTTCTGTCTGGTAATAAGGTAAAAGCAAAAGCTGTGCTATTTTTTAATTTTAATTGCACAGTTTTAGCAGGTGGCGATATCAAAACTTCAATTTTCTTAGTATAATCAGAATTTACTACACAAGACACTACCGAAATTTTTTGAAAAGAAAGCAAGCTATGCCCCAGCACAAGTCTTACAATGTCCTCAGGCAGGGGACTAGCCACTGGAATCTGAGTCAGGAGCTATTATTATTAAGGTGGTGGAACTGAGGTCCAGGCCTGAGCTACCTGGGGTTGTTTGGTACGGCTTGTTATCTCTGTTTAGCAAGACATTTTGGCAAAAAATGTTCTATTTGGCCTCAAGAGAAACATTTTGCATTTGTAAAGTCCTTTTTATTACGAATATTTTTCTTTTTTTTTCCTGTTTTTCTTCCTTTTTCTTTTTTTTTTTTTTTTGTTGGGTGAGGCCCCTCCTGAGGGGATTTTATGCAAGGAGCAAGCTCTGTTTTAAAAGCTCTTTTGCTCGAAAATATTGTCACTATCGTTTTCAAACTTAAGCAATGTTCTGGGAGGCTTTGGATATAAAGTGGGGAGTTCTTAAGCCCTGGAAGGCGCAAGCAGAGGTTGCAGTGGTCGCCTTAAATAAGACAACTTTTTTAAAGGTTTGGTTTGTGTAGAGGGGAGGGGCTCTCCAGGGTGCTCGGCCGCTGCGTCCTATAAGCCACCCTCCTTCCTCGGGAGGAAGAGTACAGTCTCTCTCCTTTTGTTTGCCAATGGCAGAAAATATGATCTGCGTAATAGGTGGAGACCCACTACGATCCACTGCTATAGTCTCTCCCATAGGCTATCTAACTAACAGCCTCATGACGGGGGTCCAGAACATTTGAAATAATATTTTACAGAGCAAAAGCATTTACAGGCCCATGCAAAGTATAATTAGTTTTTAGCTGTTTTATTACCTTTATCCAAGTATCTAAATCTCTTTTCTGGAAACCAAGGACATTGGTCTCATAACACTAGCCTTTTAATCTTTAATTTGTCTTTTTTGTTTAACAGTTACAAAATTACTTGTATAAAGAGGTGTCATTGTTTTGAGTCATTGTTACACGTGTCAGAAAATTAAGAGTTATAGAAAAGTCTGCCTTGACAAAAAGGTTTTACCTTAGCCAACAGGGGTTTTGTTTTAAACCCTAAGATAGCAGGTTTCTTTTCAACCTCTAGAGCACCAGGTTTCTCTTAAACCCTTGAACACTTCCCACTCGTCCTCACCCTGTCTATCCTACAGGGGGGTCCGCGCACCCTGAGTGGGGTCCTAGCCGTCCCAAACACTCAACACTGGGGGAGTACCCGAAAGTACTCCGGGGGGGAGTGATTAAGTCACTCCGGGGGGAGCAACAGAGAGTGCTCCGGGGGAGCAACAGAGAGTGCTCCGGGGGAGCTATTGCTCCGAGGAACCTACCTTCGAATAGCCTGTTCCGGGCACCACTTGCCGGGGTCCAGCCCCGGTGGATCCAGGGAATTCGAAGGGTGGACGGCGTTGGCGTGGAAAGACTTGTTTGTTTATTAATGTAAGATTAGATTAAGAAACTATAGTGTAGTAAGAAGATTAAGTGGAGGAAGAGGGCTGAATAGCTTGGTTTATGCGGAAGGCCAATAAAATTCCAGACAAGGAATTTGCACCATGTACGTTGGGCCACCAGCACCCGCTTGAATATCTAAGGGTGCCTCGCCTTAAGCTTCCTTTCGTGCGGGTCTTAACAGCCGGGGCAAGTAAGTAGACCTGGCGAGCCTCCTCGCCCCAGATGGAGATTCAGCCTGAAGTTAAAGTAAAGAGCAGAGAGAGGGAAGGGGAGAGAAGAAGAGAGAGAGAGAGACATGGGGGGAGCCAGAGTCCCAAGAAACCAGGCCGAGAGACTAGTTCGAGAAACTGGCCCCCATCCTTTATTGTTCAGAAGGCCTTTTATACTTTGATAAAACACGGAGATCAATGGGTAACACAAATTATGTAGCGTTCGCAACCCAGATTCTTTCCGTATATCATTTTGTATACAAAAGGTCTCAGGTGATTTACATTATCTTTTGGCCAAGAGACTTGTTAACACTTTTTGGCTCTCTTCCTTAATGAATGTTAATTTTGTTTCCCCTGAAGTGTTTTTTTTTTTTAATCTGCATCTCCTTAAAGCATTAAAGTTACATCTCTATAGAACAAAGGTGCAGTGGGATATAACAAAGAAGGTACTTAACTCAAAGATCTAATGTTGCTAATACCAGGTCTACTACTTGTTTTTCTATATACCAACTATATCTAAAAATAAAGGATATGAAAATTTGGCAGCAAGCATTGACCCAAAAAATGAAACCATTAATCAGTCCTATTCTAAAGATTTTGACTCCTCGGAAGCTCCTGCATTCCTAGGATGTTTTAAGCTTCCTGTGCCTCCTGCGGTCAGGAGGCCTCAAACAATCACATGCGCAGCTGTACGAGTCCTGCAGGCAGGCTAGAAAGCCATCGGAGGGGTTTTTGGATTGAAACACTCTTTCAAATGCAGAAGACTAAAGCCCTGAATTGACTTTTTCCAGAAAATGTCAGAAGAGTGGAAAAGCAGAGCACAAAAGCCGGCAGATTTTTGTTGGGGTACGTGCTTAGGAATTTGCAGAGGGGTCCCTGAAGTCTGAGCACGCCTTGCGTATGTCAGCTTCCTTCCTCATGACCTTGTCACGGGCGGGATTCCTCACACTGGCTCCAGCAGGTGCCAGAACCTGAGGATTCCTCTCCAGTGCTGACATGGATCTTGGGGTACTTCTGGAGTCTCCCCAGGGGAGTCAGTCCTCGTCTCGAGTGGGGCCATGCACGTGCGTTTTCCTCCCGAGCTGTAGCAGCAGTGTCATGCTTCCCTTCGCGTGGATGAAGAAATCTGTGGCTTTCCTCGAGGTTTTCGCAGGAGGCTTTCCCACGAGGCTTTCCCACAGGGCTGTCCCACGTGCCACCGTGGTGTGAGTCGATCCTCGGCTTGAAAGTCGAGGCAGTGCAGGGAAAACAGGTTTCCCTGGAATGGACTGAGACATCTGGGGACTCTGGGAATGGTGGCACGACCCTGGAGTTCCTCTCGCCTTTCCTGTGGAGAGCGCCTCCTCTTGAGATGCGACGGAAAACGCCGGGAATTCTTTCCCGAACACGCAGGGAAAGGATCCCTCCTCTCGAGCTAGGAGGCGGAAACGGGGCTCCTCTGGATGTGGGCGGGACTCGTGCTTCCTCTCAAGTGGAGACGGTTATGTCGGGGAACTTCTTGAGTTGCAGCAAGGGTGTGAAGGACCCTTTGGAAGTTCAGAGGTTAGGTGTGATTAGCCTCGAGACGCCTCAGCGGAAATGGGCCTCATCTCGCCTGGAGGGGAGAACCTCCTGGATTTTCTCGAGTTGCGGCAGGTGCTCTCGACTTACGACGGGGACCACAGGGACCCGCTCTGGTGGCCTCAGGAAAGGCAGTCCCCATGCGAGTTGCTCGGGGGCCTCTCGGATTCCTCTCCCGTCGATGCCGGGCCTAAGATTTGTGTGGAGTCGGTGCCGGAACCTGAGGATTCCTCTCCAGTGCTGACATGGATCTTGGGGTACTTCTGGAGTCTCCCCAGGGAGTCAGTCCTCGTCTGAGTGGGGGCATGCACGTGCGCTTTCCTCCCGAGCTGTAGCAGCAGTGTCACGCTTCCCTTCGCGTGGATCAAGGGATCTGTGGCTTTCCCTCGAGGCTTTCCCAGAGGCTTTCCCACGAGGTTTTCCCACAGGGCTGTCCCACGTGCCACCGTGGTGTGAGTCGATCCTCGGCTTGAAAGTCGAGGCAGTGCAGGGAAAACAGGTTTCCCTGGAATGGACGGAGACATCTGGGGGACTCTGGGAATGGTGGCACGACCCTGGAGTTCCTCTCGCCTTTCCTGTGGAGAGCACCTCATCTTGAGATGCGACGGGAACGCAGGAATTCTTTCCAGACCAGGCAGGGAAAGGATCCCTCCTCTCGAGCTAGTAGGCGGAAAGGGGGCTCCTCTGGATGTGGCGGGACTCTCGTGCTTCCTCTCGATTGGAGACGGGTATGTCGGGGAACTTCTTGAGTTGCAGCAAGGGTGTGAAGGACCCTTTGGAAGTTCAGAGGTTAGGTGTGATTAGCCTCGAGAAGCCTCAGCGGAAATGGGCCTCATCTCGCCTGGAGGGAGAACCTCCTGGATTTTCTCGAGTTGCGGCAGTGCTCTCGACTTACGACGGGACCTCAGGGACCGCTCTGGTGGCCTCAGGAAAGGCCAGTCCCCATGCGAGTTGCTCGGGGCCTCTCGGGATTCCTCTCTGTCGATGCCGGGCCTAAGACCTTGTGTGGAGTCGGTGCCGGAACCTGAGGATTCCTCTCCAGTGCTGACATGGATCTTGGGGTACTTCCTGAGTCTCCCCTGGGGAGTCAGTCCTCGTCTCTCGAGTGGGGCATGCACGTGCGCTTTCCTCCCAGCTGTAGCAGCACTGTCACGCTTCCCTTCGCGTGGATCAAGGATCTGTGGCTTTCCCTCGAGGCTTTCCCAGAGGCTTTCCCCGAGGCTTTCCCACACTGTCCCACGTGCCACCGTGGTGAGAGTCGATCTCGCTTGAAAGTCGAGGCAGTGCAGGGAAAAAAGTTTTCCCTGGAATGGACTGAGACATCTGGGGACCTGGGAATGGTGGCACGACCCTGGAGTTCCTCTCGCCTTTCCTGTGGAGAGCGCCTCCTCTTGAGATGCGACGGGAACGCGGGAATTCTTTCCGAACACGCAGGGAAAGGATCCCTCCTCTCGAGCTAGGAGGGGAAACGGGGCTCCTCTGGATGTGGGCGGACTCTCGTGCTTCCTCTCGAGTGGAGACGGGTATGTCGGGGAACTTCTTGAGTTGCAGCAAGGGTGTGAAGGACCCTTTGGAAGTTCCAGAGGTTAGGTGTGATTAGCCTCGAGACGCCTCAGCGGAAATGGGCCTCATCTCGCCTGGAGGGAGAACCTCCTGGATTTTCTCGAGTTGTGCAGGTGCTCTCGACTTACGACGGGACCTCAGGGACCCGCTCTCATGGCCTCAGGAAAGGCCAGTCCCCATGCGAGTTGCTCGGGGCCTCTCGGGATTCCTCTCCCGTCGATGCCGGGCCTAAGACCTTGTGTGGAGTCGTTTGCGGAACCTGAGGATTCCTCTCCAGGGCTGACATGGATCTTGGGGTAATTTCTGGAGTCTCCCCAGGGGAGTCAGTCCACGTCTCGAGTGGGGCATGCACGTGCGCTTTCCTCCCCAGCTGTAGCAGCAGTGTCACGCTTCCCTTCGAGTGGATCAAGGGATCTGTGGCTTTCCCTAGAGGCTTTCCCACAGGGCTGTCCCACGTGTCACCGTGCAGTGAGTCGATCCTCGGCTTGAAAGTCGAGGCAGTGCAGGGAAAACAGGTTCCCTGGAATGGACTGAGACATCTGGGGGACTCTGGGAATGGTGGCACGACCTGGAGTTCCTCTCGCCTTTCCTGTGGAGAGCGCCTCCTCTTGAGATGCGACGGAAACGCCGGAATTCTTTCCGACCAGGCAGGGAAAGGATCCCTCCTCTCGAGCTAGGAGGCGGAAACGGGGCTCCTCTGGATGTGGGCGGGACTCTCGTGCTTCCTCTCGAGTGGAGACGGGTATGTCGGGGAACTTCTTGAGTTGCAGCAAGGGTGTGAAGGACCCTTTGGAAGTTCCAGAGGTTAGGTGTGATTAGCCTCGAGACGCCTCAGCGGAAATGGGCCTCATCTCGCCTGGAGGGAGAACCTCCTGGATTTTCTCGAGTTGCGGCAGTTGCTCTCGACTTACGACGGGGACCTCAGGGACCCGCTCTGGTGGCCTCAGGAAAGGCCAGTCCCCGAGTTGCTCGGGGCCTCTCGGATTCCTCTCCGTCGATGCCGGGGCCTAAGACCTTGTGTGGAGTCGTGCCGGAACCTGAGGATTCCTCTCCAGTGCTGACATGGATCTTGGGGTACTTCTGGAGTCTCCCGGGAGTCAGTCCTCGTCTCGAGTGGGGGGCATGCACGTGCGCTTTCCTCCCAGCTGTAGCAGCAGTGTCACGCTTCCCTTCGCGTGGATCAAGGGATCTGTGGCTTTCCCTCGCTTTCCCACGAGCTTTCCCACGAGGCTTTCCAACAGGCTGTCCCACGTGCCACCGTGGTGAGAGTCGATCCTCGGCTTGAAAGTCGAGGCAGTGCAGGGAAAAAGGTTTCCCTGGAATGGACTGAGACATCTGGGGACTCTGGAATGGTGGCACGACCCTGGAGTTCCTCTCGCCTTTCCTGTGGAGAGCGCCTCCTCTTGAGATGCGACGGGAACGCCGGGAATTCTTTCCGACCACGCAGGGAAAGATCCCTCCTCTCGAGCTAGGAGGCAAACGGGCTCCTCTGGATGTGGGCGGGACTCTCGTGCTTCCTCTCGAGTGGAGACGGGTATGTCGGGGAACTTCTTGAGTTGCAGCAAGGGTGTGAAGGACCCTTTGGAAGTTCCAGAGGTTAGGTGTGATTAGCCTCGAGACGCCTCAGCGAAATGGGCCTCATCTCGCCTGGAGGGGAGAACCTCCTGGATTTTCTCGAGTTGCGGCAGTGCTCTCGACTTACGACGGGACCTCAGGGACCCGCTCTGGTGGCCTCAGGAAAGGCCAGTCCCCATGCGAGTTGCTCGGGGGCCTCTCGGGATTCCTCTCCGTCGATGCCGGGGCCTAAGACCTTGTGTGGATTCGTGCCGGAACCTGAGGATTCCTCTCCAGTGCTGACATGGATCTTGGGTATTTCTGGAGTCTCCCCAGGGGAGTCAGTCCTCGTCTCGAGTGGGGCATGCACGTGCGCTTTCCTCCGAGCTGTAGCAGCAGTGTGCTTCCCTTCGCTGGATCAAGGGATCTGTGGCTTTCCCTCGAGGCTTTCCAGCTTTCCCACAAGGCTTTCCCACAGGGCTGTCCCACGGCCACGGTGTGAGTCGATCCTCGGCTTGAAAGTCGAGGCAGTGCAGGAAAACAGGTTTCCCTGGAATGGACTGAGACATCTGGGGGACTCTGGGAATGGTGGCACGACCCTGGAGTTCCTCTCGCCTTTCCTGTGGAGAGCGCCTCCTCTTGAGATGCGACGGGAACGCCGGGAATTCTTTCCCGACCACGCAGGGAAAGGATCTCCTCCTCTCGAGCTAAGAGGCGGAAACGGGGCTCCTCTGGATGTGGGCGGGACTCTCGTGCTTCCTCTCGAGTGGAGACGGGTATGTCGGGAACTTCTTGAGTTGCAGCAAGGGTGTGAAGGACCCTTTGAATTTCCAGAGGTAGGTGTGATTAGCCTCGAGATGCCTCAGCGGAAATGGGCCTCATCTCGCCTGGAGGGAGAACCTCCTGGATTTTCTCGAGTTGCGGCAGGTGCTCTCGACTTACGACGGGGACCTCAGGGACCGCTCTGGTGGCCTCAGGAAAGGCCAGTCCCCATGCGAGTTGTTCGGGGCCCTCTCGGATTCCTCTCCCCGTTGATGCCGGGCCTAAGACCTTGTGTGGAGTCGGTGCCGAACCTGAGGATTCCTCTCCAGTGCTGACATGGATTTGGGGTACTTCTGGAGTCTCCCAGGGGAGTCAGTCCTCGTCTCGAATTGGGGCATGCACGTGCGATTTCCTCTCGGCTGTAGCAGCAGTGTCACGCTTCCCTTCACGTGGATCAAGGGATCTGTGTCTTTCCCTCGAGGCTTGCCAGGAGGCTTTCCCACAGGGCTGTCCCACGTGCCACCGTGGTGTGAGTCGATCCTCGGCTTGAAAGTCGAGGCAGTGCAGGAAAAACAGGTTTCCCTGGAATGGACTGAGACATCTGGGGGACTCTGGGAATGGTGGCACGACCCTGGAGTTCCTCTCGCCTTTCCTGTGGAGAGCGCCTCCTCTTGAGATGCGACGGGAACGCCGGGAATTCTTTCCGACCACGCAGGGAAAGGATCCCTCCTCTCGAGCTAGGAGGCGGAAAACGGGGCTCCTCTGGATGTGGGCGGGACTCTCGTGCTTCCTCTCGAGTGGAGACGGGTATGTCGGGAAACTTCTTGAGTTGCAGCAAGGGTGTGAAGGACCCTTTGGAAGTTCCAGAGTTAGGTGTGATTAGCCTCGAGATGCCTCAGCGGAAATGGGCCTCATCTCGCCTGGAGGGGAGAACCTCCTGGATTTTCTCGAGTTGCGGCAGGTGCTCTCGACTTACGACGGGGACCTCAGGGACCCGCTCTGGGGCCTCAGGAAAGGCCAGTCCCATGCGAGTTGCTCGGGGGCTCCGGGATTCCTCTCCCGTCGATGCCGGGCCTAAGACCTTGTGTGGAGTCGGTGCGGAACCTGAGGATTCCTCTCCAGGGCTGGAACATGCAATCTTGGGGTAAGCTTCTGGAGTCTCCCCAAGGGAGTCAGTCTCGTAT
>NW_017218016.1:0-12150 GCF_001704415.2 Capra hircus | reverse complement strand
GGAAAACAGGTTTCCCTGGAATGGACTGAGACATCTTAGGGACTCTGGGTGGGTGGCACGACCCCCCTGGAGTTCCTCTCGCCTTTCCTGTGGAGAGCGCCTCCTCTTGAGATGCGACGGGAACTCCGGGAATTCCTTCTGACCACGCAGGGAAACGATACCTCCTCCCGAGCTAGGAAACGGAAACGGGGGCTCCTCTGGATGTGGGCGGGATTATCGTGCTTCCTCTCGAGTGGAGACGGGTATGTTGGGGATCTTCTTGAGTTGCAGCAAGTGTGTGAAGGACCTTTGGAATTTCCAGATGTTAGGTGTGATTAGCCTCGAGACGACTCAGCAGAAATGGGCCTCATCTCGCTTGGAGGGGAGAACCTCCTGGATTTTCTCGACTTGGGGCAGTTGCTCTTCGACTTACGATGGGGACATCAGGGACCCGCTCTGGTGGACTCAGGAAAGGCCAGCCTCATGCGAGTTGCTCGGGGGCCTCTCGGGATTCCTCTCCCGTCGATGCTGGGGCCTAAGACCTTCTGTGGAGTCGGTGCCGGAACCTGAGGATTCCTCTCCAGTGCTGACATGGATCTTTGATACTTCTGGAGTCTCCCAGGACAGTCAGTCCTCTACTCGAGTTGGGGCATGCACATGCGCTTTCCTCCCGAGCTTTAGCAGCAGTGTCACGCTTACCTTCGCGTGGATCAAGGGATCTGTGGCTTTCCCTAGAGGCTTTCCCACGGGGCTTTCCCACAGGGCTGCCCACGTGCCACTCTGGTGTGAGTCGATCCTCGGCTTGAAAGTCGAGGCAGTGCAGGGAATACAGGTTCCTGGAATGGACTGAGACAACTGGGGACTCTGGGAATGGTGGCAGGTACCTGGAGTTCCTCTCGCTTTTCCTCTGGAGAGCGCCTCCTCTTGAGATGGACGGGAACGCCGCGAATTCTTTCCCGACACGCAGGGAAAGGATCAAACCTCTCGACCTAGGAGGCGGAAACGTGGCTCCTCTTGATGTGGGCGGGACTCTCCTGCTTCCTCTCGAGTGGAGACGGGTATGTCGGGAACTTCTTGAGTTGCAGCAAGGGTTTGAAGACCTTTTGGAAGTTCCAGAAGTTAGGTGTGATTTTCCTGGAGACGCCTCAGCGGAAATGGGCCTCATCTCGCCTGGAGGGGAGAACCTCCTGTATTTCTCGAGTTGCGGCAGGTGCTCTCGACTAACGACGGGGACCTCAGGGACCCGCTCTGGTGGCCTCAGGAATGGCCAGTCCCCATGCGAGTTGCTCGGGGCCTCTCCGGATTCCTCTCCCGTCGATGCCGGGGTCTAAAACCTTGTGTGGAATCGGTGCCGAACCTGAGGATTCCTCTCCAGTGCTGACATGGACCTTGGGGTACTTCTGGAGTCTCCCCAGTGGAGTCAGTCCTCGTCTCGAGTGGGGGCATGCATGTGCTCTTTCCTCCCGAGCTGTAGCAGCAGTGTCATGCTTCCCTTCGTGTGGATCAAGGGATCTGTCGCTTTCCCTCGAGGCTTTCCCACGAGGCTTTCCCGCGAGGCTTTCCCACAGGGTTGCCCCACGTGCCACTGTGGTATGATTCGAACCTCGTCTTGAAGTCGAGGCAGTGCAGGTTTTACAGGTTCCCAGGAATGGACTGAGACATGTGGGGGACTCAGGGAATGGTGCACGACACTGGAGTTCCTCTCGCCTTTCCTGTGGAGAGAGCCTCCTCTTGAGATGCGACGAGAATGCCGGGAAATCTTTACCGACCACGCAGGGAAAGGATCCCTCCTCTGGAGCTAGGAGGCGGAAACGGGGCTCCTCTTGATGTGGGCGGAACTCTTGCGCTTCCTCTCCAGTGGAGACGCATAAGTCGGGGAACTTCTTGAGTTGCAGCAAGGGTGTGAAGGATCCTTTGGAAGTTCCAGATGTTAGATGTGATTAGCCTCGAGACGCCTCAGCGGAAATGGGCCTCAACTCGCCTGGAGGGGAGAACCTCCTGTATTATCTCGAGTTTCCGCAGGTGCTCTCGACTTACGACGGGGACCTCAGGGACCCGCTCTGGTGGCATCAGGAAAGGCCAGTGCCCATGCGAGTTGCTCGGGGCTTTTCGGATTCCTCTCCCGTCGATGCTGGGTCCTAAGACCTTGTGTGGAGTCGGTGCTGGAACCTGAGTATTCCTCTTGAGTGCTGACATGCATCTTGGGGTACTTCTGGAGTCTCCCCAGGGGAGTCAGTCCTCGTCTCGAGTGGGGGCATTCACGTGGGCATTCCTCCCGATCTGAAGCAGCAGTGTCGCGCTTCCCTTCGCGTGGATCAAGGGATCTGTGGCTTTCCCTCGAGGCTTTCCCACGAGGCTTTCCAAAGGGCTGTTCACGTGCCACCGTGGTGTGAGTCGATCCTCGGCTTGAAAGTCGAGGCAGTGCAGGGAAAACAGGTTTCCCTGGAATGGACTGAGACATCTGGGGGACTCTGGGAATGTGGCACGACCCTGGAGTTCCTCTCGCCTTTCCTGTGGAGAGCGCCTCCTCTTGAGATGCGACGGGAACGCCGGGAATTCTTTCCCGAACACGCAGTGAAAGGATCCCTCCTCTCAGGCTAGGAGGCGGAAACGGGGCTCCTCTGGATGTGGGCGGGACTCTCGTGCTTCCTCTCAAGTGGAGACGGGTAAGTCGGGGAACTTCTTGAGTTGCAGCAAGGGTGTGAAGGACCTTTGGAAGTTCCAGATGTTAGAATTGATTAGCTCGAGACGCCTCAGCGGAAATGGGCCTCGTCTCGCCTGGAGCGAGAATCTCCTGTATTTTCTAGAGTTGCGGCAGGTGCTCTCAACTTACGACGGGGACCTCAGGGACACGCTCTAGTGGCCTCAGAAAGGCCAGTCCCCATGCGAGTTGCTCGGGGCCTCTCGGGATTCCTCTCCCGTCGATGCCGGGCCTAAGATCTTGTGTGGAGTCGGTGCCGGAACCTGAGGATTCCTCTCCAGTGCTGACATGGATCTTGGGGTACTTCTGGAGTCTCCCCAGGGGAGTCAGTCCTCGTCTCGAGTGGGGCATGCACGTGCGCTTTCCTCCGAGCTGTAGCAGCAGTGTCACGCTTCCCTTCGCGTGGATCAAGGGATCTATGGCTTTCAAAGGAGGCTTTCCCACGAGGTTTTCCCACGAGGCTTTCCCACAGGGTTGTCCTTCGTGCCACCGTGGTGTGAGTCGATCCTCGGCTTGAAAGTCGAGGCAGTGCAGGGAAAACAGGTTTCCCTGGAATGGACTGAGACATCTGGGGGAATCTGGGAATGGTGGCACGACCCTGGAGTTCCTCTCGCCTTTCCTGTGGGAGAGCGCCTCCTGTTGAGATGCGACGGGAACTCCGGGAATTCCTTCCCGACCACGCAGGGAAACGATACCTCCTCCCGAGCTAGGAAACGGAAACGGGGCTCCTCTGGATGTGGGCGGGATTATCGTGCTTCCTCTCGAGTGGAGACGGGTATGTTGGGGATCTTCTTGAGTTGCAGCAAGTGTGTGAAGGACCTTTGGAATTTCCAGATGTTAGGTGTGATTAGCCTCGAGACGCCTCAGCAGAAATGGGCCTCATCTCGCTTGGAGGGGAGAACCTCCTGGATTTTCTCGACTTGGGGCAGTTGCTCTCGACTTACGATGGGGACATCAGGGACCCGCTCTGGTGGACTCAGGAAAGGCCAGCCTCATGCGAGTTGCTCGGGGGCCTCTCGGGATTCCTCTCCCGTCGATGCTGGGGCCTAAGACCTTGTGTGGAGTCAGTGCTGTAACCTGAGCATTCCTCTCCAGTGCTAACATGGATCTTGGGGTACTTCTGGAGTCTCCCCAGGGGAGTCAGTCCTCGTCTCGTGTGGGGGCATGCACGTGCGCTTTCCTCTCGAGCTGTAGCAGCAGTGTCGTGCTTCCCATCGCGTGGATCAAGGGATCAGGGACTTTCCAAGGAGGCTTTCCCACGAGGCTTTCCCACGAGGCTTTACCACAGGGCTGTTCCACGTGCCACCGTGGTGTGAGTCGATCCTCGGCTTGAAAGTCGAGGCAGTGCAGGGAAAACAGGTTTCCCTGGAATGGACTGAGACATCTGGGGGACTCTGGGAATGGTGGCACGACCCTGGAGTTCCTCTCGCCTTTCCTGTGGAGAGCGCCTCCTCTTGAGATGCGTCGGAAATGCCGGGAATTCTTTCCCGACCACGCAGGGAAAGGATCCCTCCTCTCGAGCTGGGAGGCGGAAACGGGGCTCCTCTGGATGTGGGCAGAACTCTCGTGCTTCCTCTCGAGTGGAGACGGGTATGTGGGGAACTTCTTGAATTGCAGCAAGGGTTTGAAGGACCCTTTGGAAGTTCCAGAGGTTAGGTGTTATTAGCCTCGAGACGCCTCAGTGGAAATGCGCCTCATCTCGCCTGGAGGGGACAACCTCCTGGATTTTCTTGACTTGCAGCAGGTGCTCTCGACTTACGACGGGGACCACGGGGACCCTTCTGGAGGCCTCAGGAAAGGCCAGTCCCCATGCGAGTTGCTCGGGAGCCTTTCGGGATTTCTCTCCCGTCGATGCAGGCGCCTAAGACCTTGTGCGGAGTCGGTGCGGAACCTGAGGATTCCTCTTCAGTGCTGAATGGATCTTGGGGTATTTCTGGAGTCTGCCCAGGGGAGTCAGTCCTCGTCTCGAGAGGGGGCATTCACGTGCGCTTTCCTGCCGAGCTGTAGCAACAGTGTCACGCTTCTCTTCGCATGGGTCAAGGGATCTGTGCCTTTCCCTCGAGGCTTTCCCAAAGGGCTGTCCCACGTGCCACCGTGGTGTGTGTCGATGTCGATCCTCTCCAGTGCTGACATGGATTTTGGGTACTTTTGGAGTCTCCAGAGGGGAGTCAGTCCTCGTCTCGAATTGGGGCATTCACGTGCGATTTCCTCTCGAGCTGTAGCAGCAGTGTCACGCTTCTCTTCCCGTGGATCAAGGGATCTGTGGCTTTCCCTCGAGGCTTGCCCACGAGGCTTTCCCACAGGGTTGTCCCACAAGCCACCGTGGTGTGAGTCGATCCTCGGCTTGAAAGTCGTGGCAGTGCAGGGAAAACCGGTTTCCCTGGAATGGACTGAGACATCTGGGGGACTCTGGGAATGGTGGCACGACCCTGGATTACCTCTCGCCCTTCCTGTGGAGAGCCCCTCCTCTTGAGATGCGACGGGAACGCCGGGAATTCTTTCCCGACCACGCAGGGAAAGAATCCCAGCTCACGAGCTAGGAGGCGCAAACGGGGCTCCTCTGGATGAGGGAGGGACTCTCCTCATTCCTCTCGAGTGGAGACGGGTATGTCGGGGAACTTCTTGAGTTGCAGCATGACTGTGAAAGACTCTTTAGAAGTTCCAGAGTTCACGTGTGATTAGCCTCGAGACACCTCAGTGGAAACGGGCCTCATCTCGCCTGCAGGGGAGAACCTCCTGGATTTTCTCGAGTTGCGGCAGGTGCTCTCGAGTTACGACGGAGACCTCAGGGACCCTCTCTGGTGACCTCAGGATAGGCCAGTCCCCATGCGAGCTACTAGGGGGCCTCTCAGGATTCCTCTCCCGTCGATGCTGGGGCCTAAGACCTTGTGTGGAGTCGGGACCGGAACCTGAGGATTCCTCTCCAGTGCTAACATGGATCTTGGCGTACTTCTGGAGTCTCCCAAGCTTGCGTCAGTCCTCGGCTCGAGTGGGGTCATGCACGTGCGCTTTCCTCCCGAGCGGTAGCAGCAGTGTTACGCTTCCCTTCTCGTGGATCAAGGAATCTGTGGCTTTCCCTGGAGTCTTTCCCATGAGGCTTTCCCAAAGGGCTATTCCACTTGCCACCATGGTGTGAGTCGATCCTCAGCGTGAAAGTCGAACCAGTGCAGGGAAAACAGGAACCTCCTTCCCCACAGTAGGGGATACACTGTCCCCTTGGGCGGGTGTCTCCAGGGCACTCTCTCTGGGGGGTTGCCCGCGGAGGTGCGGGCCTCAGGCTCCACGTGAGAAAAGCCCCAAATGGCATTAGCTGCCAGTCCAGACGCTGGCCCCTCAGGTCTCTGGCCGGAGCCTTGGGCTCCAGGCAACTCAAAGCCCTCGGCGGTGGCACTCTGGGACTGCTGTAGGGAAAGGATGCCAAGAGCCCATGGAGGAGTTGGGGAGGGGCATGGGGGAAACGGAGGCGAGGACAGTGAGGCATCTAGGTGGAAGCGCTGGAGAGAGCGTCTGGTGTCCCGGAATGCCTCGGAGGAGCCAGCGGGGGACAGTCGAGGCCCAGGGACCTGTGGAATGTGAAAAGGCGGGAAATCCCAGAGCAAGGCAGGCTGGGAAAGGGGGCGTTGGTGGCCAATTCAAAGGGACCTAGGGGCGTTTCCTGGGCGGTGAGTTCCCTTGGCACTGCTGAGGGCCCCTGATTGATCCACTCGGGGTTGAACCCACCCCCCGCTGCGAGGGAGGGCCACAAACGAAAGCCCCCGAACTGCCCGCCACCCCAACGGGGATCTTGGCGGTCCAGGGCACAGCCGTGCCCGGGAAAAGCCCACTCGCTCATGGGACTCCGTCCAGGGTCTCTGCTTGGAAAGAGGCCAGGGGCGGCCCCTCCATCTACCACCCAAACCCTATTGACGTCAATGGTGGCGGAGACACCTCCCGTTCTCCAGAGTCCTGAGCTGCTGGGTCCCCGCACACTCGGCCAGCAGTCTGCAGCGTGCCCGTGTGCCTCTCCCACCATGGCTTCGTCCGGCTCCTCCAGCACCTCAAGCGGTACGTTTGCCCTCGGTCCTGTGGTCGGATCACATCTCAGGGGATTTGCGGGTGGCCTGGGCAAGGGCTCTCGGCCAATGTGTTGACCCCCCTCCCACCCGAGAACGGCTGGGACCCATAGGCCAGGCCCGGGGTTCCGAGGCGTCAGGTGTGCCCAAATTCGGAGGGCGTGGCATCGTTCGTTCATCTTGCTCCTTTGGCACACACATGGATTCTCCGTTTCTCTTTTCTGGGAAGACAGTGTTGTTTCAGGGGGCGTGCTGCGGGGGGGGGCCGGGGTTGGGGGTGGTGGGAGCGGGTGCTTTGCTGGGATGAGGCCCTTTATCCTCGCATCTTCATGTGGGAATGGGAGTCGGGGAGCTCCGTGGCCTTGCTGCCTTCAGTGGCTTCCTCTGCACAGGGGCCTAGTGGCTTCTGCCTTTTGTCAGGCGTTACGGGGTTTGGGCTTCGCTTTGGTGGCCTTGGACTTTGCCTTGGCCTGGGCCTTGGCCTTGCCCTTGGCGTTGCCGTTGCCCTTGCCTTGGTCTTGGGCTTGGCCTTGCCCTGCCCTTGAACTTGAACTTGACCTTGAGCTTGAACTTGACCTTGACCTTGAACTTGAACTTGGCCTTGACCTTGAACTTGACCTTGACCTTGACCTTGAACTTGAACTTGAACTTCAACTTCAACTTGAACTTGACCTTGACCTTGAACTTGAACTTGACTTTGAACTTGAACTTGAACTTGGACGTTGAACTTGAACTTGAACTTGACCTTGAACTTGACTTTGAACTTGAACTTGACCTTGAACTTGAACTTGATCTTGACCTTGACATTGAACTTGAACTTGACCTTGACCTTGTACTTGAACTTGAACTTGACCTTGAACTTGACCTTGAACTTGACCTTGAACTTGAACTTCAACTTGAACTTGAACTTCAACTTGAACTTGTCCTTGACCTTGAACTTCAACTTGAACTTGAACTTGAGCTTGACCTTGAACTTGAACTTGACCTTGAACTTGACCTTGACCTTGACCTTGAACTTGAACTTCACTTTGAACTTGAACTTGAACTTGACCTTGACCCTGAACTTGACCTTGACCTTGAACTTGGAGTTGACCTTGAACTTGAACTTAAACTTCAACTTGATCTTGAGCTTGAACTTGAACTTGAAATTGACCTTGACCTTGAACTTCACTTTGAACTTGAACTTGACCTTGACCTTGACCTTGACCCTGAACTTGACCTTGACCTTGAACTTGAAGTTGACCTTGAACTTGAACTTGAACTTCAACTTGATCTTGAGCTTTGAACTTGAACTTGACCTTGAACTTGAACTTGACCTTGACCTTGACCAACAACGGGAGACCTCGAGATTTGCTCAGAGCACCGGAGGTCCAGAAGCAGGGCCCTGTATCTCCCCTTCCCTTTGTGATCATTGCAAAGACATTCCTAGCTGATAGCGGGAGTGCCCATGAAGAAGCAAGCAGTGGGAGTGTGTTTGACACGACTGTGTGCCTTCCTGGCCTCAGCTCCACAAGGGGCCTTTCCTCTCGAAGTAGGCCCATGTCCCCTTGGGGAGGGTGTCATGTCTCTTTTCTCCTCACTGCCAAAGGGTGGAGCCAAGCTCGCTCTGTCAGAGGTACAAAACAGCAATTGAATGGATTTTCAAGCTCTTGCTAGGCTGCACCCTTTCAGGGCCCACTTTACTGAAACAGGTGCTCTGTGGCCCCTGGTTGGGTATGCAGGTTCACAAACAGGGTGAGATCCTGTCCAAGCCAAGAATTTTCCTGAAAGACCTAGGCTCACTAGAGCTCTCCTCCAGAGCAAAGGGGATAGAGGAGATGTATGGAGGAGTCTTTGACTTTCCCTGTGAGTGTGGGGCTACTCCCTACGGCCCCAAGCTCAGGGATAACTGCCTCTAAGAAAGGAATGGCAAGAAGCGCTATTCTTGGAGGTTGGGACAGGGAGTTCGCAGCATGTGGGGAAAGAAAGACTTCTTCGGGGAAGAAGAGGCAACCACCGGGGGTGTGTTTGCAAGCCTCTATTTGGAAGGAACAGGTTTGCTTATACAACTGAAGACCTCCAGATCTGCTCAGAGGACTGAAGTTCCAGAGACAGGGCCATGTATCTCCCCTTCCCTTTGAGATCCTTGCAAAGACATTCCTAGCAGATCGTGGGAGTGCCCATGAAGAAGCAAGCAGCGGGAGTGTGCTTGACATCACTGGCTGCCTACCTGGGCTCAGCTCCTCAAGGGGCCTTTCTCTCCTGGTAGGCCTATGTCCCCTTTGGGAGAGGGTGGTGCCCTCTTCCCTCCACACTGCCAAAGGGTGGAGGTGGAGCAAACTCGTTCTCTCCGAGGTAAAAAAAAAAAAAGACAAATTGGATGGATTTTTAAGCTCTTGCTATGCTGCACCCCTCCAGGACCCACTCGAGCAAAACAGGTGCCTGTGGCCCCTAGGTCGGGTATGCAGGTTCACACACCGGGTGGGATCCCGTCAAAGCCAAGAATTTTCCTGACAGACCTAGGCTCACTAGAGCTCTCCTCCAGAGGAAAGGGGACAGAAAAGACGTGTGTGTGGAGGTGGCTCTGCCTTTCCAGGTCCCAATCTCAGGGATAACTGCCCCTAAGAAAGGAACTGCTGCTGCTGCTGCTGCTAAGTTGCTTCAGTCGTGTTCGACTCTGTGCGACGCCATAGACGGTAGCCCACTAGGCTCCCCGTCCCTGGGATTCTCCAGGCAAGAACAGTAAGTGGGTTGCCATTGCCTTCTCCAATGCATGAAAGTGAAAATGAAAGTGCAGTCGCTCAGTCGTGTCCGACCCCTCAGCGACCCCACGGACTGCAGCCTACAGGCCTTCTCCGTCCATAGGATTTTCTGAAAGGAACTGCCAAGAAGCGCTTTTCCAGGAGGCTGGGAAAGGGTGTTCGCAGGATGTGGGAAAAGAGAGCCTCCTTCGGGGAAGAATAGGCGGCCACTTGTTTTGTGTTGCAAACCTCTATTTGGAAGGAACAGGTTAGCTTATACAAAGGGAGACCTCCAGATCTGCTCAGAGGACCAAAGTTGCAGAGGCAGGTCGGTGTATTTTCCCTTCACTTTGCGATCCTTGCAAAGACATTCCTTGCTGATAGATGATTCAGCAAGGGCCTTTGAGACTGTTGTTTTCTTTCCTAGGTTCAAAGATTCCTTCAGTTCCTAATATAGATATCCTAGAAATTATCTGACATCCGTGAAAATCTGATATGTCCTGGTCAAATGCTGTCAGTTATAATTCCAGTTATCATATTAAAGCATTTCAAGTCGCAGCAGTGACCAGATTACATTGTCAATTTCTATTTAATCAGGTTTTTAACCATGTCCTCTAATGGTTTCAACACTGATGCCTTTGCAGAAATACTGCTACTTCAAGATATATGGAATATACTTTTTTTAAGCTTACCGATAATTTGTTTGTTTGTTTGTTTGTCTTCTGGTAAGCTGGTACCAGATGGAATTTAGTCTCCTCTCTAGGTTAAGAGAACAAAGTTTTCTTTAGAATGCAATTTTTGATAACAGACTATGGATTTCTTTTACCTTTCATTGATTTATAATTGTTTTCATCATCTGTTTTTTTACTTCGGTAAAGTAAATAAGCCTTATTTAAGATTTTGGTACATGTAGGATGGACTAAGCTTTCCCCACTCTTGCAAGTTCCCTTAACCCTTCAGATTCTTCTCGTGGGACCAAGATCTCACTTTCCTCCAGAGGGACAATCCAAGCTTTTTATTAGTTGATCTGCCCCTGATATCAGAGTCCATTTTGACGCATCGAGTTGGCCTATAATTTAGGCATGAAACTATGACTACCATAAAGAAAAGGTGACTTTATGATTCAGGGGGATGGCCATGATATGCCTTGCACTTCAGAGAAGAGATGGGTTAAAATGATTTTTTTTTCTTCAAAACTGCCACAGGCCAGTTCTTTCAGCATATGCAATTGAAAACATCTAGTCATTAGGTCAGTTTTCATTTCCAATCCCAAGAAAGGCAATGACAAAGAATATTCAAGCTGCTGCGCCACAATTGACACTCATCTCACACACTAGTAAAGCAATGCTCAAATTCTCCCAAGTTCACATGAACTGTGAACTTCCAAATGTTCAAGAGGGATTTAAAACATGCAGAGAAACCAGAGATCAAACTGCCAACATCGCACTGGATCATTGAAAAAGCAAGAGAGTTCCAGAAAAAAAAGACATCTATTTCTGCTTTATTGAATATGCAAAGCCTTTGACTGTGTGGATCACAATAAACTGGGGAAAATTCTGAAAGAGATGGGAATACGCAGACCACACCTGACCTGTCTCTTGAGAACCTGTAATGCAGGTCAGGAAGAAACAGTTCGAACTGGACATGGAACAACAGACTGGTGCTAAATAGGAAAAGGAATATGTCAAGGCAGTGTATTGTCACCCTGCTTTATTTAACTTATATGCAGAGTACATCATGAGAAACACTGGGCTGGAGGAAGCACACGCTGGAATCCAGATTGCTGGTGAGAAATATCAAGAATCTCAGATATGCAGATGACACCACCCTTATGGCAGAAAGTGAAGAAGAACTAAAGAGTCTCCTGATGAAAGTGAAAGAGGAGAGTGAAAAGTTAGCTTAAAGCTCAGCATTCAGAAAACTAAAATCATTGCATCCAGTCTCATCACTTCATGGCAAATAGATGGGAAAACATTGGAAACAGCAGCAGACTATTTTGGGGGCTTGAAATCACTGCAGGTGATGTCTGCCTCCATGAACTTAAAACGTATTTTATGACTTGGAAGAAAAAGTGATGACCAAACTAGACAGCATATTAAAAAGCCGAGACGTTGCTTTGCCAAGAAAGATCCATCCAGTCAAGGCTATGGTTTTTTCCATATATGTCATGGATGGATATGAAAGATGTACTATAAAGAAAGTGACAGCTGAAAATTGGATGCTTTTGAACTGTGGTGTTGGAGAAGATGCTTGTAGGTCGCTTAGACTACAAGGAGATGCAACCACTCCATCCTAAAGGAAATCAGGTCTGAATATACATTGGAAGGACTAATATTTGAACCTGAAACTCCTATACTTTGGCCACTTGATGTAAAGAGCTGACTCACTTGGAGTTTGCTTTGATTTGCCTGTGAGTGTGGGAGCCCTCCCTGGCAAAGGCCCTCAGGGGGTCATTGCCACTGAATCACGACCTCCAAGCAAGTGCATTCCAGCTGTGTGACATTCAGGAAGCAGGAGACTGGGAAAACTATCTTCCTTAGAGGAAGGAAAGTCATCCACAGGGAGTGTGTTTTTCAGGCCTCTCTTTGCAGCAAGTGTTTTGCTTCTCAGACATCAGAGCTGCAGGCTTGCTCTGAGGGCCTCAATTGCAGAGTCAGGGCTCACTGCCACTTTCCAAGCATTGCAGACACATTCCTAG
>NW_017218015.1:0-12151 GCF_001704415.2 Capra hircus | reverse complement strand
CAGACTGGTTCCAAAAAGGAAAAGGAGTATGTCAAGGCTGTATATTGTGCCTGCCTATGAAGAAATCTGGATGAAAGGTCAAAGCAACAGTTATGCTGGGATGGAACAACAGACTGGTTCCAAAAAGGAAAAGGAGTATGTCAAGGCTGTATATTGTCACCCTGTTTATTTAACTTATATGAAACACGTGAAGAGGAACGGGTATGTCGGGGAACTTCTTGAGTTGCAGCAAGGGTGTGAAGGACCCTTTGGAAGTTCCAGAGGTTAGGTGTGGTTAGTCTCGAGATGCCTCAGCAGAAATGGGCCTCATGTCGCCTGGAAAAGAGAGGCTCCTGGATATTCCCAAGTTTCAACAGGTGCTCTCGAGTTACCATGGGGACTTCAGGGACCCGCTCTGGCGGCCGCAGGAAATGCCAGTCATCATGCGTGTTGCTAGGGGCCTCTTGTGATTCCTCTCCCGTCGATGCCGGGGCCTAAGACCTTGTGTGGAGTCGGGGCCGGGAGCTGAGGATTCCTCTCCAGTGCTGACATGGATTTTGGGGTACTTCTGGAGTCTCCACAAGGGAGTCAGGCCTCGTCTCGAGTGGGGGCATGAGCGTGCCCTTTCCTCCCATGCTGTAGCAGCAGTGTCACGCTTCCCCTTGCGTGGACCAAGGGATCTGTGGCTTTCCCTCGAGTCTTTCCCACGAGGCTTTCCCACAGGGCTGTCCCACGTGTCACGGTGGTGTGAGTCGATCCTCGGCATGAAAGCCGAGGCAGTGCAGGGAAAACAGGTTCCTGTGGAATGGACTGAGACATCTGGGGGCGTCTTGGAATGGTGCACGACCCTGCAGTTCCTCTCCCCTTTCCTTTCGAGAGCGCCTCCTCTTGAGATGCGATGGGAATGCCGGGAATTCTTTCCCGACCAAGCAGGGAAAGGATCCCTCCTCTCGAGCTACTTGCCGGAAACGGAGCTCCTCTGGATGTGGCCGGGACCCTCGTGCTTCCTCTTGAGTGGAGACGGGTATGCCAGGGAACTTCTTGAGTTGCAGCATGACTGTGAAAGACTCTTTGGAAGTTCCAGAGGTCACGTGTGATTAGCCTCCAGACACCTCAGGGGAAAAGGGCCTCATCTCGCCTGCAGGGGAGAACCTCCTGGATTTTACCGAGTTGCGGCAGGTGCTCTCGACTTACGACGGGGACCTCATGGACCCGCTCTGGTGACCTCAGGAAAGGCCAGTCCCCATGCGAGTTGCTAGAGGGCCTGTCGCTATTCCTCTCCCGTTGATGCCAGGGCCTAAGACCTTGTGTGGAGTCGGGGCTGGAACCTGAGGATTCCTCTCCAGGGCTGACATGCATCTTGGGGTACTTCTGGAGTCTCCCCAGGGGAGTCAGTCCTAGTTCGAGTGGGGGCATGCACGTGCGCTTTCCTCCCGTGCTGTAGCAGCAGTGTCACGCTTCCCTTCGCGTGGATCAAGGGATCTGTGGCTTTCCCTCGAGGCTTTCCCACGAGGCTTTCCCACAGGGCTCTCCCACGTACCACCGTGGTGTGAGTCGATCCTCGGCGTGAAAGTCGAAGCAGTGCAGGGAAAACAGGATCCTCTGCAATGGACTGAGACATCTGGGGCACTCTTGGAATGGTGGCACTACCCATGAGTTCCTCTCGCCTTTCCTGTGCAGCGCGCCTCCTCTTGAGATGCATCGGAAACGTCGGGAATTCTTTCCCGAGGAAGCAGGGAAGGATCCCTCATCTCGAGTTTGGAGGCGGAAACGGAGCTCCTCTGGAGTGGCCGGACCCTCGTGCTTCCTCTGGAGTGGAGACCGGTATGTCGGGGAACTTCTTGAGTTGTAGCAAGGGTGTGTAGGACCCTTTGGAAGTTCCAGAGTTTAGGTGTGATTACTCTCGAGACGCCGCAGAGAAAATGGGCCTCATCTCGACTGGAGCAGAGAACCTCCTGGATTTTCTCGAGTTGAGGCAGGTGCTCTCGGCTTACGACCGTGACCTCAGGGACAGTGAAGCAGATGTGTCACGCTTCCCGTCGCGGGGATCAAGGGATCTGTGGCTTTCCCTCGAGGCTTTCCCACGAGGCTTTCCACAGGGCTGTCCCACGTGCCACCATGGTGTGAGTGGATCCTCGGCGTGAAAGTCGAGGCAGTGCAGTGAAAACAGGTTCCTCTGAAATGGACTGAGACATCTGGGGGACTCTTGGAATGGTGGCACGACCCTGGAGTTCCTCTCGTCTTTCCTATTGAGAGCCCTTGCTCTTGAGATGCCACGGGAATGCCGAAAAATCTTTCCTGACTAAGCAGGATAGGATCCTTCATCTCGAGCTGCCAGGCGGAAACGGGGTTCCTCTGAATGTGGGCGGGACCCTCGTGCTTCCTCTCGTGTGGAGACGGGTATGTCGGGGAACTTCTTGAGTTGAAGCAAGGACCCTTTTGAATTTCCAGAGTTTAGGTGTGATGAGCCTCCAGACACCTCAGAGGAAATGGGCCTCATCTCGCCTGGAGGGGAGAACCTCCTGGATTTTCTAGAGTTGGGCAGGGACTCTCGAGTTACGACGGGGAACTCAGGGACCCGCTCTGGTGGCCTCAGGAAAGGCCAGTGCCCATGGGAGTTGCAAGAGGGCCTTTCGGGACTACTCTCCCGTCGATGTCGGGGCCTAAGACCTTGTGTGGAGTCGGGGCTGGAAGCTGAGGATTCCTCTCCAGTGCTACCATGGATCTTGGCGTACTTCTGGAGTCTCCCCTGGGGAGTCAGTGCTCATCTCGTGTGGGGGCATGCACGTGAGCTTTCCTCACGAACTGTAGCAGCAGTGTCACACTTCCCGTCGCATGGATCAAGGGATCTGTGGCTTTCCCTCGACGCTTTACCAAGAGGGTTTCCCACAGGTCTGTCCCACGTTCCACCGTGGTGTGAGTCGATCCTCGGCGTGAAAGTCGAGGCAGTGCAGGGAAAACAGGTTTCCCTGGAATGGACTGAGACATCTGGGGAACGCTGGGAATGGTGGCACGACCCTGGAGTTCCTCTCGCCTTTTACTGTGTAGATCGCCTCCTCTTGAGATGCGATGTGAATGCCGGGATTTCTTTCCCGACCACGCAGGGAAATAATCCCTCCTCTCGAGCTAGGAGGCGGAAACGGGGCTCCTCTGGATGTGGGAGGGACTCTCGTGCTTCCTCTCGAGTGGAGACGGGTATGTCGGGGGAACTTCTTGAGTTGCAGAAAGGGTGTGAAGGACCCTTTGTAAGTTCCAGAGGTTAGGTGTGATTAGCCTCGAGACGCCTCAGCGGAAATGGGCCTCATCTCCCCTGGAGGGGAAAGCCTCCTGGATTTTCTCGAGTTGCGGCAGGTGCTCTCGACTTACGAAGGGGACCTCAGGGACCCGCTCTGGTGGCCTCAGGAAAGGCCAGTCCCCATGCGAGTTGCTCGGTGGCCCCTCGGGTTTCCTCTCCGACGATGCCGGGGCCTAAACCTTCTGTGGAGTCGGTGCCGAAACCTGAGGATTCCTCTCCCAGTGCTGACATGGATCTTGGGGTACTTCTGGAGTCTCCCCAGGGGAGTCAGTCCTCGTCTCGAGTGGGGGCATGCACGTGCGCTTTCCTCCGAGCTGCAGCAGCATTGTCACGGTTCCCTTCGCGTGGATCAAGGGAACTGTGGCTTTCCCTCGAGGCTTTCCCACGAGGCTTTCCCTCGAGGCTTTTCCCACAGGGCTCTCCCACGTGCCACCGTGGTGTGACTCTATCCTCGGCTTGAAAGTCGAGGCAGTGCAGGGTAAACAGGTTTCCCTGGAATGGACTGAGACATCCGGGGCTTTCAGGGAATGGTGGCACAACCTGGAGTTCCTCTCACCTTTACTGTTTAGAGCCCCTCCTCTTGAGATGCGACGGGAACGCGGGAATTCTTTCCGGACACGCAGGGAAAGGATCCCTCCTCTCGAGCTAGGAGGCGGAAACACGGCTCATCTGAATGTGAGCTGGACTCTCGTGCTTCCTCTCGAGTGGAGACGGGTATGTCGGGGAACTTCTTGAGTTGAAGCAAAGGTGTGAAGGACCCTTTCGAAGTTCCAGAGTTTAGGTGTGATTAGACTCGAGACATCTCAGCGGAAAAGGGCCTCATCTCGCCTGGAGGGGAGAACCTCCTGGATATTCTCGAGTTGCGGCAGGTGCTCTCGACTTAGGACGGGGACCTCAGGGACCCGCTCTGGGTGGCCTCAGGAAAGGCCAGTACCCATGCGAGTTGCTCAGAGGCCTTTCGGAATTCCTCTCCCATCGATGCCAGGCCCTAAGACCTTGTGTCGTGTCGGTGCCGGAACCTGAGGATTCCTCTCCAGTGCTGACATGGATCTTGGGGTACTTCTGGAGTCTCCCCAGGGGAGTCAGTCCTCGTCTCGAGTGGGGGCTTGCACGTGTGCTTTCCTCCAGAGCTGTAGCAGCAGTGTCACGCTTCCCCTTCGTGTGGATCAAGGGATCAGTGGCTTTCCCTCGAGCGTTTCCCACGAGGCTTTCCACGAGGCTTTCCCACAGGGCTTTCCCTCGTGCAACCGTGGTGTGAGTCGATCCTCGGCTTGAAAGTGGAGGCAGTGCCAGGAAAACAGGTTTCCCTGGAATGGACTGAGACATATGGGGGACTCTGGGAATGGTGGCATGACCCTGGAGTTCCTCTCGCCTTTCCTGTGGAGAGCGCCTCCTCTTGAGATGCGATGGGAATGCAAGGAATTCTTTCCCGACCATGCACTGAAAGGATCCCTCCTCTCGAGCTATGAGGCAGAAAAGGGGCTCCACTGGATATGGGCGGGATTCTTGTGCTTCCTCTCAAGTGGAGACGGGTATGTCGGGGAACTTCTTGAGTTGAAGCAAGGGTGTGAAGGACTCTTTGGAAGTTCGAAAGTTTAGGTGTTGATTAGCCTCGTGACGCCTTAGCGGAAATGGGCCTCAGCTCACCTGGAGGGGAGAACCTCCTGGATATTCTCGAGTTGCGGCAGGTGCTCTCGACTTACGACCTGGACCTCAAGGACCCGCTTTGGTGGCCTGAGGAAAGGGCCAGTCCCCATGCGAGTTGCTCGGGGTCTTCTCGGGATTCCTCTCCTGTCGATGTCGGGGCCTAAGACCTTGTGTGCAGTCGGTACCGGAACCTGAGGATTCCTTTCCAGTGCTGACATGGATCTTGGGCTACCTCTGGATTCTCCCCAGGGGATTCAGGCCTCGTCTCGAGTGGGGGCATGAGCGTGCCCTTTCCTCCCATGCTGTAGCAGCAGTGTCACGCTTCTGCTTGCGTGGACCAAGGGATCTGTGACTTTCCCTCGAGTCTTTCCCACGAGGCTCTCCACAGGGCTGTCCCACGTGTCTCGGTGGTGTGAGTCAATCCTCGGCGTGAAAGCCGAGGCAGTGCAGGGAAAACAGGTTCCTATGGAATGGACTGAGACATCTGGGGGAGTCTTGGAATGGTGGCACGACCCTGCAGTTCCTCTCCCCTTTCCTTTGGAGAGCGCCTCCTCTTGAGATGCGATGGGAATGCCGGGAATTCTTTCCCGACCAAGTAGGGAAAGGATCCTCATCTCGAGCTACGAGCCGGAAACGCAGCTCCTCTGGATGTGGCCGGGACCCTCGTGCTTCCTCTTGAGTGGAGACGGGTATGTCGGGGAACTTCTTGAGTTGCAGCATGACTTGTGAAAGGACTCTTTAGAAGTTCCAGAGTTCACGGTGTGATTAGCCTCGAGACACCTCAGTGGAAACGGGCCTCATCTCGCCTGCAGGGGAGAACCTCCTGGATTTTCTCGAGTTGCGGCAGGTGCTCTCGAGTTACGACGGAGACCTCAGGGACCCGCTCTGGTGACCTCAGGAAAGGCCAGTCCCCATGCGAGGTACTAGGGGGCCTCTCAGGATTCCTCTCCCGTCGATGCCGGGGCCTAAGACCTTGTTGTGGAGTCGGGACCGGAACCTGAGGATTCCTCTCCCAGTGCTGACATGGATCTTGGCGTACTTCTGGAGTCTCCCAAGCTTGCGTCAGTCCTCGGCTCGAGTGGGGTCATGCACGTGCGCTTTCCTCCCGAGCGGTAGCAGCAGTGTCACGCTTCCCTTCTCGTGGATCAAGGAATCTGTGGCTTTCCCTGGAGTCTTTCCCATGAGGCTTTCCCACAGGGCTATTCCACTTGCCACCATGGTGTGAGTCGATCCTCGGCCGTGAAAGTCGAACCAGTGCAGGGAAAACAGGAACCTCCTTCCCCACAGTAGGGGATACACTGTCCCCTTGGGCGGGTGTCTCCAGAGCACTCGCGCTGGGGGGTTGCCCGCGGAGGTGCGGGCCTCAGGCTCCACGTGAGAAAAGCCCCAAATGGCATTAGCTGCCAGTCCAGACGCTGGCCCCTCAGGTCTCTGGCCGGAGCCTTGGGCTCCAGGCAACTCAAAGCCCTCGGCGGTGGCACTCTGGGACTGCTGTAGGGAAAGGATGCCAAGAGCCCATGGAGAAGTTGGGGAGGGGGCATGGGGGAAACGGAGGCGAGGACAGCGAGGCATCTAGGTGGAAGCGCTGGAGAGAGCGTCTGGTGTCCCGGAATGCCTCGGAGGAGCCAGCGGGGGACAGTCGAGGCCCAGGGACCTGTGGAATGTGAAAAGGCGGGAAATCCCAGAGCAAGGCAGGCTGGGAAAGGGGGCGTGTTGGTGGCCAATTCAAAGGGACCTTGGGCGTTTCCTGGGCGGTGAGCTCCCTTGGCACTGCTGAGGGCCCCTGATTGATCCACCCGGGGTTGATCCCACCCCCCGCTGCGAGGGAGGGCCACAAACCAAAGCCGCGCGAACTGCCCGCCCACCCCAACGGGGATCTTGGCGGTCCAGGGCTCAGCCGTGCCGGGAAAAGCCCATCGCTCCACGGGACTCCGTCCAGGGTCTCTGCTTGGAAAGAGGCCAGGGGCGACCCCCACCATCTACCCACCCAAACCCTATTGACGTCAATGGTGGCGGAGACGCCTCCCGTTCTCCAGAGTCCTAAGCTGCTGGGTCCCCGCCCACTCGGCCAGCAGTCTGCAGCGTGCCCGTGTGCCTCTCCCACCATGGCTTTGGTCCGGCTCCTCCAGCACCTCAAGCGGTACGTTTTGCCCTCGGTCCCTGTGGTCGGATCACATCTCAGGGGATTTGCGGGTGGCCTGGCAAGGGCTCTCGGCCAATGTGTTGACCCCCCTCCCACCCGAGAACGGCTGGGACCCATCGGCCAGGCCCGGGGTTCCGAGGCGTCAGGTGTGCCCAAATTCGGAGGGCGTGCATCGTTCGTTCATCTTGCTCCTTTGGCACACACATGGCTTCTCCGTTCTCTTTCTGGGGAAGACAGTGTTGTTTCAGGGGGCGTGCTGCTGGGGGGCGGGGGCCGGGGTTGCGGGGTGGTGGGAGCAGGTGCTGTGCTGGGATGAGGCCCTTTATCCTCACATCTTCCTGTGGGAATGGGAGTCGGGGAGCTCTGTGGCCTTGCTGCCTTCAGTGGCTTCCTCTGCACAGGGGCCTAGTGGCTTCTTGCCTTTTTGTCAGGCGTTACGGGGTTTTGGGCTTCGCTTTGGTGGCCTTGGCCTTTGCCTTGGCCTGGGCCTTGCCCTTGCCCTTGCCCTTGCCTTGGTTCTTGGGTCTTGGCCTTGCCCTGCCTGCTTGAAGTTGAACTTGACCTTGCCTTGACTTGACCTTGACCTTGACTTTGAACTTGAACTTGACTTGGCCTTTGACCTTGAACTTGACCTTGACCTTTGAACTTAAACTTGAACTTGACCTTGACCTTGAACTTGACTTGACTTGAACTTGAACTTGAACTTGACTTGACTTATGAACTTGAACCTTGACCTTGAACTTGAACTTGACCTTGACCTTGAACTTGAACTTGACCTTGACCTTGACTTCAACTTGAACTTGACCTTGACCTTGAACTTGACTTTGAACTTGAACTTGAAGTACGAACTTGACCTTGCTTGACCTTATGAACTTGACCTTGACTTTGAAACTTCAACTTGAACTTGACCTTGAACTTGAACTTGACCTTGACCTTGACCAACAACGGGAGACCTCGAGATTTGCTCAGAGCACCGGAGGTCCAGAAGCAGGTCCCTGTATCTCCCCTTCCCTTTGTGATCATTGCAAAGACATTCCTAGCTGATAGCGGGAGTGCCCCTGAAGAAGCAAGCAGTGGGAGTGTGTTTGACACGACTGTGTGCCTTCCTGGCCTCATCTCCACAAGGGGCCTTTCCTCTCGAATAGGCCCCATGTCCCCTTGGGGAGGGTGTCATGCCTCTTTTCTCCTCACTGCCAAAGGGTGGAGCCAAGCTCGCTCTGTCAGAGGTACAAAAACAGCAATTGAATGGATTTTCAAGCTCTTGCTAGGCTGCACCCTTTCAGGGCCCACTTTACTGAAACAGGTGCTCTGTGGCCCCTGGTTGGGTATGCAGGTTCACAAACAGGGTGAGATCCTGTCCAAGCCAAGAATTTTCCTGAAAAGACCTTAGGCTCACTAGAGCTCTCCTCCAGAGCAAAGGGGATAGAGGAGATGTATGGAGGAGTCTTTGCCTTTCCCTGTGAGTGTGGGGCTACTCCCTACGGCCCCAAGCTCAGGGATAACTGCCTCTAAGAAAGGAATGGCAAGAAGCGCTATTCTTGGAGGTTGGGGACAGGGAGTTCGCAGCATGTGGGGAAGAAAGACTTCTTCGGGGAAGAAGAGGCAACCACCGGGGTGTGTTTGCAAGCCTCTATTTGGAAGGAACAGGTTTGCTTATACAACTCAAGACCTCCCAGATCTGCTCAGAGGACTGAAGTTCCAGAGACAGGGCCATGTATCTCCCTTCCCTTTGAGATCCTTGCAAAGACATTCCTAGCAGATCGTGGAGTGCCCATGAAGAAGCAAGCAGCGGGGAGTGTGCTTGACATCACTGGCTGCCTACCTGGGCTCAGCTCCTCAAAGGGCCTTTCTCTCCTGGTAGGCCCTATGTCCCCTTTGGGAGAGGGTGGTGCCCTCTTCCCTCCACACTGCCAAAGGGTGGAGGTTGGAGCAAACTCGTTCTCTCCGAGGTTAAAAAAAAAAGACAAATTGGATGGATTTTTAAGCTCTTGCTATGCTGCACCCCTCCAGGACCCACTCGAGCAAAACAGGTGCCCTGTGGCCCCTAGGTCGGGTATGCAGGTTTCACACACCGGGTGTGATCCCGTCAAAGCCAAGAATTTTCCTGACAGACCTAGGCTCACTAGAGCTCTCCTCCAGAGGAAAGGGACAGAAAAGACGTGTGTGTGGAGGTGGCTCTGCCTTTCCAGGTCCCAATCTCAGGGATAACTGCCCCTAAGAAAGGAACTGCTGCTGCTGCTGCTGCTAAGTTGCTTCAGTCGTGTTCGACTCTGTGCGACGCCATAGACGGTAGCCCACTAGGCTCCCCCGTCCCTGGGATTCTCCAGGCAAGAACAGTAAGTGGGTTGCCATTGCCTTCTCCAATGCATGAAAGTGAAATGAAAGTGCAGTCGCTCAGTCGTGTCCGACCCTCAGCGACCCCACGGACTGCAGCCTACCAGGCTTCTCCGTCCATAGGATTTTCTGAAAGGAACTGCAAGACGCGCTTTTCCTGGAGGCTGGGAAAGGGAGTTCGCAGGATGTGGGGAAAGAGATCCTCCTTCGAGGAAGAATAGGCGGCCACTTGTTTTGTGTTGCAAACCTCTATTTGGAAGGAACAGGTTAGCTTATACAAAGGGAGACCTCCAGATCTGCTCAGAGGACCGAAGGTGCAGAGGCAGGTCGGTGTATTTTCCCTTCATTTGCGATCCTTGCAAAGACATTCCTTGCTGATAGATATTCAGCAAGGGCCTTTGAGACTGTTGTTTTCTTTCCTAGGTTCAAAGATTCCTTCAGTTCCTAATATAGATATCCTAGAAATTATCTGACATCCGTGAAAATCTGATATGTCCTGGTCAAATGCTGTCAGTTATAATTCCAGTTATCATATGAAAGCATTTCAAGTCGCAGCAGTGACCAGATTACATTGTCAATTTCTATTTAATCAGGTTTTAACCATGTCTTCTATGATTTCACACTGATGCCTTTACAGAAATACTGCTACTTCAAGATATATGGAATATACATTTTTTAAGCTTACCGATAATTTGTTTGTTTGTTTGTTTGTCTTCTGGTAAGCTGGTACCAGATGGAATTTAGTCTCCTCTCTAGGTTAAGAGAACAAAGTTTTCTTAGAATGCAATTTTTGATAACAGACTATGAGTTTCTTTACCTTTCATTGATTTATAATTGTTTTCATCATCTGTTTGTTTACTTCGGTAAAGCAAATAAGCCTTATTTAAGATTTTGGTACATGTAGGATGGACTAAGCTTTCCCCACTCTTGCAAGTTCCCTTAACCCTTCAGATTCTTCTCGTGGGACCAAAGATCTCACTTTCCTCCAGAGGGACAATCCAAGCTTTTTATTAGTTGATCTGCCCCTGACATCAGAGTCAATTTGAGCATGAGTTGGCCTATAATTTAGGCATGAAACTATAACTACATAAAGAAAAGGTGACTTTATGATTCAGGGATGGCCATGATATGCCTTGCACTTCAGAGAAAATGGGTTAAAATGATTTTTTTTTTCTTCAAAACTGCACAGCCAGTTCTTTCAGCATATGCAATTGAAAACATCTAGTCATTAGGTCAGTTTTCATTCCAATCCCAAAGAAAGGCAATGACAAAGAATATTCAAGCTGCTGGCACAATTGCACTCATCTCACACACTAGTAAAGTAATGCTCAAAATTCTCCAAGTTCACAATGAACTGTGAACTTCCAAATGTTCAAGAGGGATTTAAAACATGCAGAGAAACCAGAGATCAAACTGCCAACATCCACTGGATCATTGAAAAAGCAAGAGAGTTCCAGAAAAAAAGACATCTATTTCTGCTTTATTGACTATGCCAAAGCCTTTGACTGTGTGGATCACAATAAACTGGGAAAAATTCTGAAAGAGATGGGAATACCAGACCACCTGACCTGTCTCTTGAGAAACCTGTATGCAGGTCAGGAAGAAACAGTTCGAACTGGACATGGAACAGACTGGTTCTAAATAGGAAAAGGAATATGTCAAGGCAGTGTATTGTCACCCTGCTTATTTAACTTATATGCAGAGTACATCATGAGAAACACTGGGCTGGAGGAAGCACATGCTGGAATCCAGATTGCTGGGAGAAATATCAAGAATCTCAGATATGCAGATGACACCACCCTTATGGCAGAAAGTGAAGAAGAACTAAGAGTCTCCTGATGAAAGTGAAAGAGGAGAGTGAAAAAGTTAGCTTAAAGCTCAGCATTCAGAAAACTAAAATCATTGCATCCAGTCTCATCACTTCATGGCAAATAGATGGGAACACATTGGAAACAGCAGCAGACTATTTTTGGGGGCTTGGAAATCACTGCAGGTGATGGCTGCCTCCATGAACTTAAAACATATTTATGACTTGGAAGAAAAGTGATGACCAAACTAGACAGCATATTAAAAAGCCGAGACGTTGCTTTGCCAACAAAGATCCATCCAGTCAAGGCTATGTTTTTCCATATGTCATGGATGGATATGAAAGATGTACTATAAAGAAAGTGACAGCTGAAAATTAGATGCTTTTGAACTGTGGTGTTGAAGAAGATGCTTGTAGGTCGCTTAGACTACAAGGAGACGCAACCACTCCATCCTAAAGGAAATCAGGTCTGAATATACATTGGAAGGACTAATACTGAACCTGAAACTCCAATACTTTGGCCACTTGATGTGAAGAGCTGACTCACTTGGAAGTTGCTTTGATTTGCCTGTGAGTGTGGGAGCCCTCCCTGGGCAAAGGGCCTCAGGGGTCATTGCCACTGAATCACGACCTCCAAGCAAGCGCATTCCAGCTGTGTGACATTCAGGAAGCAGGAGATTGGGAAAACTATCTTCCTTAGAGGAAGGAAAGTCATCCACAGAGAGTGTGTTTTCAGGCCTCTCTTTGCAGCAAGTGTTTTGCTTCTCAGACATCAGAGCTGCAGGCTTGCTCTGAGGGCCTCAATTGCAGAGTCAGGGCTGTGTGTCTCACTGCACTTTCCAAGCATTGCAGACACATTCCTAGGTTGGAGCAGTGCTTCCCATGAGAAAGAAGCCTCGGGTGTGTGTTGAGCGGGCTGAGTGCCATGCTAGGGTCACCTAGTCGA
>NW_017218014.1:0-12152 GCF_001704415.2 Capra hircus | reverse complement strand
GTACCAGATGGAATTTAGTCTCCTCTCTAGGTTAAGAGCACAAAGTTTTCTTAGAATGCAATTTTGATAACAGACTATATTTCTTTACCTTTCATTGATTTATAATTGTTTTCATCATCTGTTTTTTTTACTTCGTAAAGTAAATAAGCCTTATTTAAGATTTTGGTACATGTAGGATGGACTAAGCTTTCCCCACTCTTGCAAGTTCCCTTAACCCTTCAGATTCTTCTTGTGGACCAAGATCTCACTTTCCTCCAGAGGACAATCCAAGCTTTTTATTAGTTGATCTGCCCCTGACATCAGAGTCCATTTGAGCATGAGTGGCCTATAATTTAGGCATGAAACTATGACTACATAAAGAAAAGGTGACTTTATGATTCAGGGATGGCCATGATATGCCTTGCACTTCAGAGAAAATGGGTTAAAATGATTTTTTTTTTTTCTTCAAAACTGCACAGCCAGTTCTTTCAGCATATGCAATTGAAAACACCTAGTCATTAGGTCAGTTTTCATTCCAATCCCAAGAAAGGCAATGACAAAGAATATTCAAGCTGCTGCACAATTGCACTCATCTCACACACTAGTAAAGTAATGCTCAAAATTCTCCAAGTTCACATGAACTGTGAACTTCCAAATGTTCAAGAGGGATTTAAAAAAATGCAGAGAAACCAGAGATCAAACTGCCAACATCCACTGGATCATTGAAAAAGCAAGAGAGTTCCAGAAAAAAAGACATCTATTTCTGCTTTATTGACTATGCCAAAGCCTTTGACTGTGTGGATCACAATAAACTGGGAAAAATTCTGAAAGAGATGGGAATACCAGACCACCTGACCTGTCTCTTGAGAAACCTGTATGCAGGTCAGGAAGAAACAGTTCGAACTGGACATGGAACAACAGACTGGTTCTAAATATGAAAAGGAATATGTCAAGCTGTATATTGTCAGCCTGCTTATTTAACTTATATGCAGAGTACATCATGAGAAACACTGGCTGGAGGAAGCACACGCTGGAATCCAGATTGCTGGGAGAATATCAAGAATCTCAGATATGCAGACGACACCACCCTTATGGCAGAAAGTGTATAAGAACTAAAGAGTCTCCTGATGAAAGTGAAAGAGGAGAGTGAAAAAGTTAGCTTAAAGCTCAGCATTCGGAAAACTAAAATCATTGCATCCAGTCTCATCACTTCATGGCAAATAGATGGGAAAACATTGGAAACAGCAGCAGACTATTTTGGGGGCTTGGAAATCACTGCAGGTGATGGCTGCCTCCATGAACTTAAAACATATTTATGACTTGGAAGAAAAGTGATGACCAAACTAGACAGCATATTAAAAAGCCGAGACGTTGCTTTGCCAACAAAGATCCATCCAGTCAAGGCTATGGTTTTTCCATATGTCATGGATGGATATGAAAGATGTACTATAAAGAAAGTGACAGCTGAAAATTGGATGCTTTTGAACTGTGGTGTTGGAGAAGATGCTTGTAGGTCGCTTAGATTACAAGGAGACGCAACCACTCCATCCTAAAGGAAATCAGGTCTGAATATACATTGGAAGGACTAATACTGAACCTGAAACTCCAATACTGTGGCCATTTGATGTGAAGAGCTGACTCACTTGGAAGTTGCTTTGATTTGCCTGTGAGTGTGGGAGCCCTCCCTGGGCAAAGGGCCTCAGGGTCATTGCCACTGAATCACGACCTCCAAGCAAGCGCATTCCAGCTGTGTGACATTCAGGAAGCAGGAGACTGGGAAAACTATCTTCCTTAGAGGAAGGAAAGTCATCCACAGAGAGTGTGTTTTCAGGCTCTTTGCAGCAAGTGTTTTGCTTCTCAGACATCAGAGCTGCAGGCTTGCTCTGAGGCCTCAATTGCAGAGTCAGGGCTGTGTGTCTCACTGCACTTTCCAAGCATTGCAGACACATTCCTAGGTTGGAGCAGTGCTTCCCATGAGAAAGAAGCCTCGGGAGTGTGTCTGAGCGGGCTGAGTGCCATGCTAGGGTCACCTAGTCGAGGGCACCTTGCACATCCAATGGGCCAGGCGAGCGGGACCGGCCCTTCGGTTGAGACCCAAAGCAGGGAACAAAGCTAGCTCTGTCAGAAGGAGGAAAACAGCAATGGGATGGATTTTCAAGCAGTTGCTAAGTCACACCACGTTAGGGCTCCCCGGAAAAAGAAATGCGAATTTTGGCCTCTAGGCCCAGTATCCAGATGTGTGCACAGGATATTTTCCCCACAGGATCAAGAATGTTCCAGACAGACCTAAGCTCACTAGCTCTCTCCTGCAGAGGAAATGAAATATTGTTGCTGAACCACGAAAAGATGCTGGGATTCTTGGCTTATGGAGGAGAAGAATTCAATCCAGGGCCCAAGACGAGGCTTGATTGCTCAGAGCTTTTGTGCAATAGAGTTTTATTAAAGGATAAAGGAGATAGAGAAAGCTTCTGACAGAGACATCACAAGGGGCAGAAAGCGTACCCCCTTGCTAGTGTTGTAATGGAGTTATATACTCTCCAATAAGTTATGACAACGAACAAAAGAATGTCTGGAGGTTGTAAAGACTCACTAGACCTACTCCCATAATTGACATTTTAAGATAACAGGATTAGCCAGAAGGTTTTTTCCAGAGACCGTCCTCAAGAAGGATGCATGATTGTTATATAATCCTAAGGAATGTAGAGGGGAAAAACAGTTTGTCCTTTCTTCCTCCTTGAGAATTCTAGACCCCTCTCTCCTTGGGACCCTTGAACTTCTTAGAAACCTGCCTTGGCAATGACTCTCTCAGAAACATGATTGAACAGCCGTTTGGAGCTTCCTTTGACTTTCCCTGGGAGGGAGGGAGCCCTCCCTGAGCACAGGCCTCAGGGCCATGGCCAATGAAAAAGAATCTCCCAGCAAGTGCTTTTCAGCCCTGTGTGCTCTCAGCCCACAGGAGGCTGAGAAAACTCTCTTCCTTGGAGGAAGGAAAGGCAGCCCAAGAGTGTGTTTTCAGGCCTGTATCTTGCAGCAAGTGTTTGGCTTGTTAGACAGAAGACCTGCAGGCCTGTTCCAACAGACTCAATGCCAGAATCAGGTCTTGTGTCTCCCTGCAGTTTCCTGGCCTTGCAAACACATTCCTAGGTGAGAGCAGTCCTGCCCATGGGGAAGCAGGCTGCGGGAGTGTGTCTGAGGGGCCAGGTGTCATGCTGGGTCACCTGGTCGAGGGCACCTTGCACCTCCAATGGACCCCAGGCAAGGAGTTGCAGGCCACCACCTTGCTTCTGAAATCCCAAATGGGGAGCAAAGCTCGCTCTGTCAGAGGGAAGAAAACAGCAACAGGATGGATTTTCAAGCAGTTGCTAGGCTGTACTGCGTTAGGGCTCCAAGGAAGGAAAATGCGAATTTTAGCCCCTACGACTGGTATCCAGGTGGGCTCCCAGGATGATTTCCCCGCAGGATCCAAGAACGTTCCAGACAGACCTGGGCTCACTAGCTCCCTCCTGCAGAGGAAACATGAGAGAACAGCTGTTTGGAGGTTGCTTTGACTTCCCCTGGGAGGGTAGGATCCCTCCCTGGGTGCAGGGCCTCAGGGCCATTGCCGCTGAGAAATGCCCTCTAAGCCAGACCTTTGCAGCCTTGTATGACTCAGCACGGAGGAGACTGGAAAAGCTCTCTTCCTTGGAGGAAGGAAAGGCAGCCCCAGAGAGTGTGTTTTCACACCTGTATCTTGCAGCAAGTGTTTGGCGTCTCAGACGTCAGACCTCCAGGCCTGCTCCAACGGCCTCAGTTCCAGAGTCAGGGCCGTGTGTCTCCCTGCATTTTCTGAGCCTTGGGAACACATTCCTAGGTCAGAACAGTCCTGCCATGGGGAAGGAGGCTGCGGAGTGTGTCTGAGGGGTCGAGTGCCATGCTGGGGTCCAATAGACCCGGTACCTCCAATAGACCCCAGGACAACAGCGGTGGGGCTCCCCCTGGCTTCCGAAATGCCAAAGCGAGAAGCAAAGCTAGCTCTATCAGAAGGAAGAAAAGAGCAATCGGATGGATGTTCAGGCTGTTGCTGGGCCGCACCACTTCAGGGTCCCCCCGAGAGGAACAGGCGCCCTGTGGCCCTAGGTCCGATATGCAGGTTAACACACAGGGTGTGTCCCCATAGGAGCCAAGAATTTTCCTGACAGACCTAGGCTCACTAGAGCTCTCCTACAGGGCAAAAGGGTAGAACAGACTGTGGATGTGACTCTGCCTTTCCCAGCGAGCATGGGGCCCTCCCTATGGCCCCGGGCTCCAGGGAAAATTGTCCCTGAAAAATGACCTCCAAGAAGCGCTTTTCCAGCAGGCTGTGATGCAGAGTTCACAGGATGCGGGGAAAGTGATCGTCCTACAGGGAAGAAGAGGCAGCCACCCAGTGTGTGTTTGCAAGCCTGTATTTGGAAGAAACTGGTTAGCTTCTTCAAGGGGAGACCTCCAGGTCTGCTCAGAGGACCGAAATTCCAGAGGCAGCACCATGCATCTCCCCTGTCCTTTCTGAGCCTTGGAAAGACATTCCTAGCTTATAGCGGTATTGCTCATGAAGAAGCAGGATGCAGGAATGTGTCAGACATGACTGGGTGCCTTCCTGGGTTCAGCTCCGTGAGGGCCTTTCCACTCAAAGTAGGTCCATGCCTCCTTGGGAGGAAGTGGGGCCCGCTTGCCTCCAAATTGCCAAAGGCTGGAACAAAGCTAGTTCTATCAGAGGTAAGAAAAGAGCAATTGGATGGATGTGGAAGCTGTTGCTGGGCCGCACTGCTTCAGGCCCCCCACCCCTCTGCCCCCGAGAGAAACAGGCGCCCTGTGGCCCCTAGGTCCTGGATGCAGTTTCACACATAGAATGTGTCCCCATAGGAGCCAAGAATTTCCTGACAGACCTAGGCTCACTAGAGCTCTCCTACAGAGCAAAGGGATGGGACAGATGTGTGGCTGTGGCTCTGCCTTTCCCTGGAGTGTGGAGCCGCTCCCTATGGCCCGGGCTCCAGGGGAAATTGCCCTGAATAATGACCTCCAAGAAGCGCTTTTCCAACTGGCTGAGACGTGGAGTTCTCAGGATACAGGGAAAGCGAGTGTCCTTCGGGAAGCAAAGGCAGTCACCTGTTATCATAACTTACTAGAATAGTAGGTACCTTCTCCGGTTGGGCAGAGGCCTTCCCTACCTGATCTGAAAAGAAAACGAAGTAGCTCGCTGATTTGAGAAATAATTCCCAGACTTGGGTTTCCAACCAGTATAGAATCCGACAATGGCCCTGTCTTTGCAGCCGCGTTAATTAACAGGTATGTGAAGCTCTAAATATCAGTGGAAATTACATACAGCATATAGGCCCAGTGTTCTGGAATGGTGGAAAGAAACAACCAAACTCTTGAAGAGACACTTTCAAAATGGATCATAGAGACTGACTGTACATGGATGGGCTTGCTTCCGCAGACTTACTCATATTACGGTAACTGCACGTTCCCATATTGTTGTCCTTATGAAATTTTCTATGGAGACCCCCTCCCACAGTGAGGCAGGTGTTAGCAGATTTGCCACAAGTAAGGGGGTGGGATTTCACAGCAGATGGAACAATTAGGTAAGGTAATAAATCAGGTAACTAAGTTTGTATAAAAAAGAATCTCATTCCCCCTTGAGGAACAGATTCATGAATTTGTGCTCAGTGATCAGGTGTGGCTCAATGACTGGAAACACAATTCCTTGGCCTGACATCGGAAAGGTCCTTATACTGTTGTTTTAGCCACAATTCTGAAAGAGATGGGAATACCAGACCACCTAACCTGCCTCTTGAGAAATCTGGATGAAGGTCAGGAAGCAACAGTTAGAGTAGGACATGGAACAACAGACTGGTTCCAAAAAGGAAAAGGAGTATGCAAAGGCTGTATATTGTCACCCTGTTTATTTAACTTCTATGCAGAGTACATCATGAAAAATGCTGGGATGGAAGATACATGAGCTGGAATCAAGATTGCCGTAGAAATATCAATAAACTTAGATATGCAGATGACACCACCATTATGGCTGAATGTGAAGAGGAACGGGTAGTCGGGGAACTTCTTGAGTTGCAGCAAGGGTGTGAAGGACCCTTTGGAAGTTCCAGAGGTTAGGTGTGGTTAGTCTCGAGATGCCTCAGCGGAAATGGGCCTCATGTCGCCTGGAATGGAGAGGCTCCTGGATATTCCCGAGTTTCAGCAGGTGCTCTCGAGTTACGACGGGGACTTCAGGGACCCGCTCTGGCGGCCGCAGGAAACGCCAGTCATCATGCGTGTTGCTAGGGGCCTCTCGTGATTCCTCTCCCGTCGATGCCGGGGCCTAAGACCTTGTGTGGAGTCGGGGCCGGAAGCTGAGGATTCCTCTCCAGTGCTGACATGGATTTTGTGGTACTTCTCGAGTCTCCACAAGGGAAGTCAGGCTCGTCTCGAGTGGGGCATGAGCGTGCCCTTTCCTCCCATGCTGTAGCAGCAGTGTCACGCTTCCCCATGCTGGACCAAGGGATCTGTGGCTTTCCCTCGAGTCTTTTCCACTAGGCTTTCCAACAGGTCTGTCCCACGTGTGACGGTGGTGTGAGTCGATCCTCGGCATGAAGGCCAAGGCAGTGCAGGGAAAACAGGTTCCTGTGGAATGGACTGAGACATCTGGGTGAGTCTCGGAATGGTGGCACGACCCTGCAGTTCCTCTCCCCTTTCCTTTGGAGAGCGCCTCCTCTTGAGATGCGATGGGAATGCCGGGAATTCTTTCCCGACCAATCAGGGAAAGGATCGCTCATCTCGAGCTACGAGCCAGGAAACGGAGCTCCTCTGGATGTGGCCGGGACACTCGTGCTTCCTCTTGAGTGGAGACGGGTATGTCGGGGAACTTCTTGAGTTGCAGCATGACTGTGAAAGACTCTTTGGAAGTTCCAGAGGTTAGGTGTTATTAGCCTCGAGACGCCTCAGCGGAAATGGGCCTCATCTCGCCTGGAGGGGAGAACTTCCTGGATTTTCTCGAGTGTGGCAGGTGCTCTAGAATTACGACGGGGACCTCAGGAAACCCTCTCCGGTGTCCTGAGGAAAGGCCAGGCTCCATGCGAGTTGTTCGATGGCCTCTTGGGATTCCTCTCCCGTTGATGCCGGGGTCTGAGACCTTGTACGGAGTCGGTGCCGGAACCTGAGGATTCCTCTCCAGTGCTGACATGGATCTTGGGGTACTACTGGAGTCTCCCGAGGGAAGTCAGTCCTCGTCTCGAGTGGGGGCATGCACGTGCGCTTTCCTCCCGAGCTGTAGCAGCAGTGTCACGCTTCCCTTCGCGTGAATCAAGGGATCTGTGGCTTTCCCTCGAGGCTTTCTCACGAGGCTTTCCCACAGGGCTGTCCCACGTACCACCATGGTGTGAGTTGATCCCCAGCTTGAAAGTCGAGGCAGTGCAGGGAAAACAGGATTTCCTGGGAATTGACTGAGACATCTGGGGGACTCTGGGAATGGTGGCATGACAGGGAGTTCCTCTCGCCTTTCCTGTGGAGAGTGACTCCCGAGAATTCTTTCGCTATCACGCTGGGAAAGGATCCCTCCTCTCGAGCTATGAGTCGGAAACGGGGCTCCTCTGGATGTGGGCGGGACTCTCGTGCCTCCTCTTCGAGTGGAGACGGGTATGTCGTGGAACTTCTTGAGTTTGCAGCAAGGGTGTGGAAGGATCCCTTTGGAAATTCCAGAGCTTAGGTGTGATTAGCCTCGAGACGCCCCAGCGGAAATGGGCCCATCTCTCCTGGAAGGGACAACCACCTGGATTTTCTCAAGTTGCGGCAGGTGCTCTCGACCTATGACGGGGACCTCAGGGAACCGCTCTGTTGGCCTGAGGAAATGCCAGTCCCCATGCGAGTTGCACGGTGGCCTCTCAGGTTTCCTCTCCCGTCGATGCCTGGGCCTAAGACCTTGTTTGGAGTCGGTGCCAGAACCAGAGGATTCTCTCCAGTGCTGACATGGATCTTGGGGTACTTCTGGAGTCTCCCCAGGGGAGTCAGTCCTCGTCTCGAGTGGGGGATGCACGTGTGCTTTCCTCCCGAGCGGTAGCAGCAGTGTCACGCTTCCCTTCGCGTGGATCAAGGGATCTGTGGCTTTCCCTCGAGGCTTTCCCACGAGACTTTCCCACGAGGCTTTCCCACAGGGCTGTCCACCGTGCCACCGTGGTGAAAGTCGACCCTGGGCTTGAAAGTCGAGGCAGTGCAGGGAAAACAGGTTTCCCTGGAATGGACTGAGACATCTGGGGGGACTCTGGGAATGGTGTCACGACCCTGGACTTCCTCTCGCCTTTCCTGTGGAGAGCACCACCTCTTGAGATGCAACGGGAACGCCGGAAATTCTTTCCCCACCAAGCAGGGAAAGGATCCCTCCTCTCTAGCTAGGAGGCGGAAACGGGGCTCCTCTGGATGTGGGCGGGACTCTCGTACTTCCTCTCGAGTGTCGACGGGTATGTGGGGGAACTTCTTGAGTTGCAGGAAGGGTGTGAAGGACGCTTTGCAAGTTCCAGAGGTTAGGTGTGATTAGCGTCGAGATGCCTCAGTGGAAATGGGCCTCATCTCGCCTGGAGGGGAGAACCTCCTGAATTTTCTCGAGTTGCGGCAGGTGCTCTCGACTTACGACAGGGACCTCAGGGACCCGCTCTGGTGGACTCAGGAAAGGACAGTCCCCATGCAAGTTGCTCGGGGGCCTCTCGGATTCCTCTCCCGTCGATGCCGGGGCCTAAGACTTTGTGTGGAGTCGGTGCCGGAACCTGAGGTTTCCTAACAGTGCTGACATGGATCTTGGGGTACTTCTGAAGTCTCCCCAGGGAGTCAGTCCTCGTCTCGAGTGGGGCATGCCACGTGCGCTTTCCCTCCGAGCTGTAGCAAGCAGTGTCACACTTCTTGGCGATTGGATCATGGTATCAGTGGCTTTCCCTGAAGGCTTTCCTCGAGGCTTTTCCACGAGGCTTTCCCACAGGGCTGTCCCACGTGCCACCGTGGTGTGAGTTGATCCTCGGCTTGAAAGTCGAGGCAGTGCAGGGAAAACAAGTTTCCCTGGAATGGACTGAGACATCTGAGGGAATCTGGGAATGGTGGCACGACCCTGGAGTTCCTCTCCGCCTTTTCTGTGGAGAGCGCCTACTCTTGAGATGCGACGGGAATGCCGGAAATTCTTTCCCGACCACGCAGGGAAAGCATCCCTTCTTTCCAGCTATGAGGTGGAAACGGGGCTCCTCCTCATGTGGGAGAGACTCTCGTGCTTCCTCTCGAGTGGAGACGGGCAGGTTGGGGAACTTCTTGAGTTGCAGCAAGCGTGAGAAGGACCCTTTGGTAGTTCTAGAGGTTAGGTGTGATTAGCCCGAGATGCCTCAATGGAAATGGGCCTCATCTCGCCTGGAGGGGAGAAACTCCTGGATATTCTAGAGTTGCTGCAGGTGCTCTCGACTTACGATGGGGACCTCAGGGACCCGCTCTGGTGGCCTCAGGAAATTCCAGTCCCCATGCGAGTTGCTCGGGGCACTCTCCGGATTCCTCTCCCGTCGATGCCGGGGCCTCAGACCTTACGTAGATCGGTGCTGTAACCTGAGGATTCCTCTCCAGTGCTGACATGGATCTTGGTGTACTGCTGGAGTCTCCCCAGGGGAGTCAGTCCTCGTCTCGGTTGAGGGCATGCACGTGCGCTTTCCTCCCCAGCTGTAGCAGCAGTGTCGCGCTTCCCTTCGCGTGGATCAAGGGATCTGCGGCTTTCCCTCGAGGCTTTCCACGAGGCTTTCCCACGAGGCTTTGCCACAGGGCTGTCCCACGTGCCACAGTGGTGTGAGTCGATCCTCGGCTTGAAAGTCGAGTCAGAGCGGGGAAACAGGATTCCCTGGAATGGACTGAGACATCTGGGGGACTCGGAGAATGGCTGGCATGTCCCTGGAGTTCCTCTCGCCTTTCCTGTGAAGAGCGCCTCCTCTTGAGATGGGACGGGAACGCCGGGAATTCTTTCCCGACCTCCCAGGGAAAGGATCCCTCCTCTCGAGCTATGAGGCGAAACGGGGCTCCTCTGGATGTGGGCGGAACTATCGTGCTTCCTCTTGAGTGGAGACGGGTATGTCGGGAACTTCTTGATTTGCAGCAAGGGTATGAAGGACCCTTTGGAAGTTCCAGAGTTTAAGTGTGCTTAGCCTTGAGATGTGTCAGCGGAAATAGGCTTCATTTTGCCTGGAGGGGAGAACATCCTTGATTTTTCTCGAGTTGCGGCAGGTGCTCTCGACTTACGACGGGGACCGCAGGGACCCGCTCTGGTGGCCTCAGGAAAGGCCAGTCAAGATCCAAGACAGCACTGGAGAGGGAGAGACATCACGAGAGGCTTCCGAGCAACTCGCATGGTGACTGGCCTTTCCTGAGGACACCAAAGCGGGGTCCCTGGAGGTCCCCCGTCGTAAGTTGAGAGCACCTGGCGCAACCTCGAGAAAATCAGGAGGTTCTCCCCTCCAGGCGAGATGAGACCCATTTGCGCTGAGCATCTCGAGGTTAAGTCACACCTAACCTCTGGAACTTCCAAAGGGCCTTCACACCCTTGCTGCAACTCAAGAATTCCCCGACATACCCGTTTCCACTCGAAAGGAAGCACGAGAGTCCCGCCCACAACCAGAAGAGCCCCGTTTCCAGCCTCATAGCTCGAGAGGAGGGATCCTTTCCCTGCGTGCTAGGGAAAGAATTTCCCGGCGTTCCCGTCGCATCTCAAGAAGAGGCGCTCTCCACAGGAAAGGCGAGAGGAACTCAGGGTCGTGCCACCATTCCCAGAGCCCCCAGATGTCTCAGTCGATTCCAGGGAAACCTCTTTTCCCCGCCAATGCCTCGACTTTCAAGCCGAGGATCGACTCAGACCTCGGTGGCACGTGGGACAGCCCTGTGAAAAGCCTAGTGGGAAAGCCTTTTGGGAAAGCCTACAGAGAAAGCCACAGATCCCTGGATCCACGCAAAGGGAAGCGTGACACTGCTGCTATAGCTCGGGGAGGAAAGCGCACGGGCACGCCACACTCGCGACGAGGACTGACTCCCCTGGGGAGACTCCAGAAGTACCCAAGATCCATGTCAGAACTGGAGAGGAATCCTCAGGTTCCGCACCGACTCACACAAGGTCTCAGGCCCCGGCATAGACGGGACAGGAATCCGCTAGAGGCGCACGAGCAACTCGCATGGGGACGGCTTTCCTGAGGCACTAGAGCGGGTCCCTGAGGTCCCCGTCGTAAGCCGAGAGCACCTGCAGCAACTCCAGAATATCCAGGAGGTTATCCCCTCCAAGCGAGATGAGGCCCATTTCCGCTGAGGAGTCTCGGAGGCTTATCACCCCTAATCCTCTGGAACTTTCCAAAGGGTCCTTCACACCCTTGCTGCAACTCAAGAAGTTCCCCGACATACCCGTCTCCACTCGAGAGGAAGCTCGAGAGTCCGCCTCATCCTTAGGAGCCCCTTTCCCGCTTCCTAGCTCGAGAGGAGGGATCCTTTCCCTGCGTGGTCGGGAAAGAATTCCCGGCTTCCCGTCGCATCTCAAGAGGAGGCGCTCTCCACAGAAAGGCCAGAGGAACTCCAGGTCATGCCACCATCTCCAGATCCCCCAGATGTCTCAGTCCATTCCAGGGAAACCTGTTTTCCCTGGACTGCCTCGACTTTAAGCCGAGGATCGACTCACACAACGGTGCACGTGGGACAGCCCTGCAGGGAAAGCCTCGTGGAAAGCCTCGAGGGAAAGCCTCGAGGGAATGCCACAGATCCCTGTTCCCGCCGAAGGAAGTGTGACACTGCTGCTACAGCTCGGGAGGAAAGCGCACGTGCATGCCCCACTCGAGACGAGGACTGACTCCCCTGGGAGAGATTCCAGAAGTACCCTAAGATCCATGTCAGCACTGGAGAGGAATCCTCAGGTTCCGGAACTGTATCCAGACAAGGTCTCAGGCCCCAGCATCGACTGGAGAGGAATCCCGAGAGGCCCCGGAGCAACTCGCATGGGACTGGCCTTTCCTGAGGCCAGCAGAGCGGGTCCCTGAGGTCCCGTCGTAAGTCAAGAGCACCTGCAGCAAATCGAGAAAATCCAGGAGGTTCTCCCCTCCAGGCGAGATGAGGCCCATTTCCGCTGAGGCGTCTCGAGGCTATTCGCACTTAACCTCTGGAAGGTCCAAAGGTCC